>NC_071269.1:21888074-21975574 GCF_023375685.1 Ictalurus furcatus
AGGGCGGAGTCGGGAATCAAACCCCCCGACCCTGGAGGTGCGAGGCAAACGTGCTACCCACTGAAAAATGATGAACCCACAGAAAATGATGAAAAATGCTTTTTAAAAATGATCGGTTTATATTCGTGCTACTTTCTCAGGATGGGGTCTTTAATAAAATAATAAAGCGCCTCATTTATAATAAAACTCTCACGTCAAATTAAAATTAAAAGTGCAAATTAACAGCACAAACAAGTAGATCGGGGTCCCCCCCCAATGGATCCTGGTGTCACGTGACGCTTCTTCTTGTCATGATATGATCACATTACTGTATAATAGATTTATTTTCAGAAAACGACGATCCTGTTAAATGTGCTATATGTGAATATAAAGTGGTGGGATTACCACTATAACGATTTCAGAGGTCATTATAACAGCCAGTTTAATCTAACCTGCAGAATTAGTTTCTTTTGTTCTTCTAACAGACTCATAGTGTAGACACAATATAGGTGATGTAGGTAAACCACAATGTTTTTTTAATGGATCACGCGAGGTTTCTTTTTCCATCCGGCCCTTCTACAAACAAAGATAACTTGCGTAATCTTCTATTTATTGTTCCAACATATAAACGCACAACTCTCCTTTGTTTTTGGCTCTTTTTCCCCCTGCTGTGTAAATACCAGGATTGGTTCATGTGACACCGTCCACTAGCATGCCCGCTTAAATGAAGGCGGACCTATGCGAGTGTCCACGACCGTACCCTGACGTGCTTGCAGATACGTGGTCACGGAAAGATAAAACAGCCCTGAGGCAGATATGAGAGAATAGGGTATATAACACTGGAGCAATAAAGTAAATGGTTTAGATGTTTCCAGGTTTTGTGGTGTCCATACTGCACCACAGAACACAATTTGGGGGAATTCAAGTATAAATGAAGCCATAAGCGTTCCATATAAATGGTTACTGACATTCCCAAAAACCAGACTTCCATTACAGCCTAAGTGAATCTTAAGCAACCTGGATTTCTGTTCGTTTTTCTGTACCGTACAGGATAAAGTGTGGAAATTCATGTCATTAATCATACATATGGCACAGATGCGAGATAGAGATAGAGATATATATTATATATATATATATATATATATATATATATATATATATATATATATATATATATATATATATATATATATATATATACACACACACACACACACACACACACACACACACACACACACACACACACACTACCGGTCAAAAATTTAGCCACACTCACTCTTTATTTATTTATTTTCCCCCACATTTTAGACTAATAATAATGTCATTAAAACTCTGGAGTAACACAAATGGAATTATGGGAATTATGTTGTGATAAAAAAATCCAAAATATATCAAAAATAATTTAATATTTTCGCATCTTCAAAGCAGACGGCCCTTTCTGCCTAGAATTTCCAGAAATGTATTCTTGGAATTTTCTCGACCGATTTCTTGAGGAATTTCCCTGAGGTGCTTTTTAAACAGTATTAAAGGAGTTCACACCGACGCTGGACGCTTATCGGCTGCTTTTCGGAAATATTTCGCTCCGAGTCGTCCGGTTAAAAAAGATTTTATTGTAAATAAAATGTTAGTTTTCTAGTGAAAGAAATGAACATGTTGGCACGATTATATTTTTGTCTACGACACCGATTTCACACGTTTAATCACACACCTTCAGATCAAAACGTTTTTAACGATCATGAGAAACCTTTCAGTCGAGTGTCCACAAACTTTTGACCGGTAGAGTACATATACATATACACACACATACATATATACATATACATATACATACATATATATATATATATATATATATATATATATATATATATATATATATATATATATAAACTCTGGAGTATTCCTTTAATACAGAGTGCTGCTGTGCTTAGCTCAATTCTCAGCCCTGGCTCACACTGAACAGTTTACGTTTTCCTTGTTGTAACATGCCTGAGACGACTTATTGGGTGCTCATCAAGGGGTTTTCGACTACAATCTGTGGGAAAACTGGGAAAGACACAGATTGACACATTCATGCAGTATGAAGTTGATTGTGTGTGTGTGTGTGTGTGAGAGAGAGAGAGAGAGAGAGAGAAGTGTATTTATGTCCATTACTGCCTCCATTATTTGGCCCTTTCTCTTCAGACTCTAATCATAAACTACAGAAGTCCCAAGAGGCCATGAATAATCATTTTTTTTCTTTCTCGTTTTCACGTGATCTCCACGAAACAAAAAGCCAAAATTTTCTCATGACGTAATGATAACACGAGAAACTCTCACATCTCGTGAACGGGACTGGTGTTGCCTGCACGCCGCGAGTGCTTTGCCATCATAAATTTAATAACGTCCCGCTGTAGAAATGGACTTTTATCTCCGCGTTAACAGAGAGGGTGAGAAGGGTGTCCCCTTCTCAAGTGAAAGCTGTCAATCACGGACAAACACAGAGCTGTTTCAGCTTGCGTGAGTCCCTGTTCAAAGTAAAGACGAATTTGTTCATCCGTGATGCTCTGGGATTGCGCAAAAGCTTTTCCTGCCTCCAGAAGAATAAAAAAAAAAAACGTTATGTGTGTCGCGTACACAGAATAATTAAGTCATGATCACGAGAAAACAACTCGTGTCACGTCGAGAACACGAGACAACAAGAAAGAATAATAATAATAATAATAATAATAATAATAATAATAATGCATGGCCTCTTAGGGCTTCTGTAATAAACACCTCTGATGAGTACAAGAGCTTCTGTTCATGACAGATTAAACCTGGTGACACTGGGTACAGCCTTGTTTGGGAAGTAATGACAAATAAAGCTGGCAGGGTTTAAGTGTCCTGTCTGACTGCAGTAGTTACATGTTATATAGACTTATATATATATATATATATATATATATATATATATATATATATATATATATATATATATATATATAAAAACTCTTTCTCTCTCTCTCTCTCTCTCTATATATATATATATATATATATATATAACTATAAGTCTATATAACATGTAACTACTGCATATATATATATATAGAGAGAGAGAGAGAGAGAGAGAGAGATAGATAGATAGATGATAGATAGATAGATAGAGACTTAACACTTCATTTAGAGAGTTGTTGATCAGGCAGATTCACTCCAAATAAGCTACAGGTGTCAAAACTGATCAAAGCTCCCACTGTTGGTTTGTTTTTAACTACAGGATGGACTGAGTGATGTGAGAAGAGACTGTTATACTAATATATACTGTTATACTATTATATAACGAATACTAGCAAGCTAATAACATTGCCCGTGAAGCAAGCTAATCTCGCTAACCCGCTAGTCGGCTGTCTTTTGTCGCGAGCTAGCTTAGCCTCTGTCTACTGTAGCTAAAACGCTGGAACGTCATGCCTTAAAACAAACAAACAAACAAACATTATTTGTATAAATATTTACCGGTTTCTTCGGGAATCCGTGTGTATTTCCCCCAATACGTGGATGATACACCGAGCTAATCAGTCCGCTAGCTCGGCTTGTTTTTTTTTTATTGTTTTGTTTTTTTAACGCGTCTAGCTAAATCACTGAAAAATAATTAAAAATAAAAAACCAACACTGTGGCGGTTTTAATCTTCTGACTAAACTGAGACCTTACATTAACACCTACTGAATATCAGACAATGTGACAGCGGCGTCACTTCAGCAGGATTTCTCACTAAACCGAGGAAAGTGGGGGAGAGAGAGAGATTTATAAGGCTCTCGCGCGCTGGCTTCTGCTGTAACGGTGTCTTAGTGACGCTTTGCCATGGCAACCGCAGTTTGTTGCACGCGCGCTAAGGCGACCATTCAAAATCGAGAGCTGTTACACATAATAATAATAATAATAATAATAATAATAATAATAATATCGTTATTTACATATTGTAATTTATTTATTATTTATTTATTATAATAACAATGAGGCTAAGTTGTATATAATCTTATATTTTATATATATATATATATATATGATTGGCATGTTCAAAGTGTCCATAGTGTATGAATGGGTGTGTGAATGTGTATGTGATTGTGCGCTGTGATGGATTAGAACCCTGTCCAGAGTGTACCCCGCCTTGTGCCCCATGCTCCCTGGGATAGGCTCCAGATTCCCCGTGACCCTGTAGGATAAGCAGTATAGAAAATGGATGGATGGACAATTATTATTATTATTATTATTATTATTATTATTATTATTATTATCAGTAGTAGTTGTAGTAGTAGTAGTAGTTGTTGTTGTTGTAGTAGAAGGTGTAATAGTAGTAGTATTAGTAGGAGTAGTGGTAGTATTAGGAGTAATAGTAGTAGGAGGGGTAGTAGTGGTAGTAGGGGTAGTAGGAGTAGTGGTAGTATTAGGAGTAATAGTAGTAGGAGGGGTAGTAGTGGTAGTAGTAGTAGTAGTAGTAGGGGTAGTAGTGGTAGTAGTAGTAGGAGTAGGAGTAGTAGTGGAAGTAGTAGTATTAGTAGTGGTAGTAGTAGTAGTAGTAGAAGTAGTAGTAGTAGGAGTAGTAGTAGTAGTAGTAGGAGTAGTAGTGGTAGTAGTAGGAGTAGTAGTGGTAGTAGAAGTAGTAGGAGGAGGAGGAGGAGGAGGAGTAGTAGTGGTAGTAGTAGTAGTAGGAGGAGGAGGAGGAGGAGGAGGAGTAGTGGTAGTAGTAGTAGTAGGAGTATGAGTAGTAGTAGTGGTAGTAGTAGGAGGAGGAGGAGGAGGAGGAGTAGTAGTGGTAGTAGTAGTAGGAGGAGGAGGAGGAGGAGGAGGAGGAGTAGTGGTAGTAGTAGTAGTAGGAGTATGAGTAGTAGTAGTGGTAGTAGTAGGAGGAGGAGGTGGAGGAGGAGTAGTAGTGGTAGTAGTAGTAGTAGGAGGAGGAGGAGGAGGAGTAGAGGTAGTAGTAGGAGGAGGAGGAGTAGGAGTAGTAGTGGTAGTAGTAGTAGTAGTAGTAGTAGTAGTAGGATTAGTAGTTGTGTTATACATGCCTCTAATGTCCAAATATTGGTCTAGGCTTTTTGATGATAGTGCTGGGAATTGCGACTCGTTTTGTTAATTTGTTTGTAAACTAACTCTTGCACATTTGGATTCTTTTAATTCTTCACAGCAGGAATCCAGAAGCATTTTCGACCACCTATGTTGTTTTGATTGTGTTTGTGTACGTATGTAGCATAGATAACAAAACAAAACACAACAAAACAAATCATAAAAAACTAACTTTGGTCCATCCCTGGGAATCGACTCCACAGAATTCGATTCACTTAAAAGAGTCGTTTAAAAAAAGAAAAAAGAAAGAGAGCTGTTTTAATGGGTCTGAAGCATAGGTAAAAGTCATTACAGCTTTCCGACTACTCCAAAATACATTTCCCAGCATGCATCTGTTCGTTCGGGTCATTTGGGTCAGCGAGAGGTGAGTGCATGAGGAGTGCAGCGCCAGCATCGTGTTAATGTGATATAAAAATACCGGGGGGCGCGCGTGCGCTGCATTTGAAAGCAGCCTGTCCAGACATACACTCACTCACACACACACACACACAGGCAGAGCCCGAGCCAGCGTAGTCATTAGGATGGTGATCAGGGTGTACGTCGCCTCCTCGTCCGGCTCTCTGGCGGTGAGTAAAGCATTTATTCCAGATTAATGCCTGGAATGAGAGCAGATAAAGAAAAGTTTACACTCTGTGTGTGTGTGTGTGTGTGTGTGTTATTAACAGTCTGTAGTATATTGATCTTCTAGTATAGTACAATAGTAGTATAACAGTATAGTAGTATAATAGTGTAGAATAATATTAACCATATCTTTATGATAGCAGTGACAAGGGACAGGTGATACAACAATATGATCTCAATATTGTAATAAACTGCATCACAATACACTTTACAGTCATGGATAGACACTATTTTAACACTCATTTAGATGTTAACGTTGATTGTTTAATCAGTTGTTTCTTTGTTTTTTTTTATTTTTATTTGATCTCCTGCAAATATTAAGCAGAAACGACTTACTCTTAATTCTCCATAATGTTGCTGTAGCCTATACTGTTGCCGTTTTCATTTATGTTTATGTTTATCGTAAAAAGATTTATTAAACTGTATCTGGAGTGGTACCCTTATCTTCAACCTTGTACCTGTACCTTTAGTATGTAGGCTTTGTATCTTTTACGTCGGTGCATGTAGTGTACACTAAAACCAAACGATTCATGTAGGTACACGACAGTTATACTGTATACTACCATGTTTCCAGGTGAATTATACATATTAAAGGTAATATAGAGGGGACATATGACAGGAAAAATTCTCTTTTTCTCTCTTTTTCTAAGAACATCAAGCATCATGATGATGATGTTGATATTACTAAGAAGCTGGTTATTAATGAAGTAGTTTCGTGTCATGTAAAGGGTTAAGTGTGCGTGTGTGTGTGTGTACAGGTGTGCGCTGTGTTTAATAAACACTCCTAACAACTGTCCTGAATGCCTTTTGTTGCGCTCCAGCGACCTGTGCTGATGATCATGACTCTTCTGTTCCTCTAAAATGCACTTGGTTATATAACCCGGGACACTCGAGTATACTGTCAATCTAGATGAGTTTTAGAAGTCGTTTCCTTCAGGGTGGATCATGAGCAGTAAAAAGAGCAAAAGTGTGGACGGTCAAAGTGCATGTTTACTGTCCAAATTAGCCAATTGCTAGAGTTTAATGGTACACACACACACACACACTTTACGTAGGAGAAAGACTTATCTATTGCCACCATTTACCACACAGGAGCATGACACTTGTCTGACTCCTAATCCATTCCTTTCCAAGATACTGTACAGTCGATCACATTTCATGTCAGTAATGATGACTGATTGCTAGACGTCTCAGACGTGAGCATGGTGGTGTCCACGTCAGAAAACGAGGACGATTTGATTCGTAAACATTCTGGCTTGTGTAGGCTGTGATTGCTGTTTATCGGATTGAGTGGTTTAGAGCTCGCCGCTGCATTAGATAATGGCACGAATGAGTAATGCGATCATTTCCTTCTTCTCCATTTTTCGACAAAACTCGGAATTGTTTAGCCAAGCCGCTATTTTTAGACCTCTCTCTCTCTCTGTCTCTCTCTTTCTCTGTCTCGCAAACACAAACACAATGACTCGATGATGGACGAACTGGTGATTAAAGACAATGCAATTATATCACACACGCACACACACACACACACACACACACACACACACACACACACGCACACTAATTTAATTACTATGGAGCAGACATCTGGAGGTCAGACAGGTGTCTGTAGTTTTGCCTTTGTGCATGTGTGTGTGTGTGTGTGTGTTTGTGTGTGGTCCTTCGGCACAGACACATGTGCTGGGTGTGTTTTTGTGGGATGGGTGTGTGGATAAGAAGGCTGAAAAGAGGCAGCTGTATGGGGCGAGACAGAGAGACAGCGAAAGAGAGAGAGAGAGAGAGAGAGAGAAATAAACACATGATAAAACGGATTATGATCCTGTTACTACATACATAATATTACTAAATATTTCTGATTTATCTCACTTCCTGATGGTACTCTTCTGTTTATACACACACACACACACACACACACACACACACACACACATTTACATTTACATTTACATTTATTCATTAAGCATTTAGCTTTTATACAAAGTGACTTACAAATGAGGAAATACAAGCAAAAACACACACACACACACACACACACACACACACACACACACACACACTAGAAAGTGATTATCCTTTTAAACCCTGACTAGCCTTCACTTTTCATCCCTCAATCACCGCTCTCTCTTCTCTGATTTCTGTGCACTATCATTACAGAGACAGGAAAGAGAGAGTCCATCTCCACACACACACACACACATACACACACACACACACACACACACATACACACACAGCACAAGGAACACAACACACTACTCCCTGTTCTCAGTACATATACTGTACACTGGAATCTTGTCAAACATCCCCGACACACCCCTCAGTGCCTCACCCCTGTGTGTGTGTGTGTGTGTGTGTGTGTGTGTGTGTATGTATGTAAAGTTATTTCAGTAGAATAGAGATGCTATGAACAACAGCTTTGTTTATTCAGCTGATGGAGGAACAATACAGCATTAATCCCAAGCTCATGGCTGAATAAAACGTGCTGAACCTGAGTACATTTTTAACCAAACAGCTTGTTTTAAAAATAAAATGTGTCATAAAATAAACCTGCCAAATTGGTGAACTTCATATGATTGCAATGACACATATGTGTGTGTGTGTGTGTGTGTTTTTGCAGATGATAGGTGTGTATCAGATGCAGGAGCATGTGTATTAGGTCAGGGGTATTCAAATAAAACGTGTAAAGGTTCAGTTATATAAAATTCCTTGTTTACTAAGATTAAAAAAAAAAAAGTTTATAAAGGAGACAATCTGAAGTGGTTCTCTATTTGTTTGCACTAAGGGGTGGTGTGATGCAGCCTGATACAAAGAGAACTCGCGTTTTTTTTTTTTTTTTTTTACTTATTACGTCACATCCCGAAGTGTTTTATTTATTCCACTCGTACCACAGCAGTTTGCCAACACTAACAATTTAAGATTTGAATTTACTTCATGCTAAAAAAATGCATCTTGTCATGTTATCGAGAAACTGCAAAGCCCTCCGTCCTCTAAAAAGGACAGCTTTACCCCTGACTGTTACAAAGCACTGACCCTGGAGACTCCTTCCAAAAATTCTAAATCCATTCTAAATATCTCCACACAGAAAACATCACCACATCAACAATTACACACATTTCAAATTTTCCTATAGTAGCAGCGCTCTTATACCACAGCATTTTGCCGACACTAACCGTTTTTATTTATTAAAGGGGTCATGACATGAGAAATCAAATTTTGGCATATAAGAAGTCATTGTACCATTAAAACCTCCTGCAAGTTTCATAGCTTAATACATCCTCCTCAGTACAACGAGAGCATTTATTTAACCAAGCTCCAACTATGGCTCGTTTGGATGTGGCTGGATTTGTGACATCACACGGGCAAGCACATTTGCATATGACTGCCCCTACAGCAAGACATCGACACCTACTTTTACATCATCGCACCGTTGGCCCCGCCCGCTTGCGCTTAGTCGCTGAAAACAGTTCCTCACGTGTCATGGCAGGAGGCATTGATAATGAATTAATCGGCAAAGATGTTAGCCAATCATAGCAGTGGGTAGTTACATCGAAGTCTTAAAGGTAAAGGACACAACAAAACGATTGTTTTAGTCCGAGGGTCAGAGACAGGCTGGGAAAAGGTCATAATCACACCTCAGGGAAGATAATAATAATAATAATAATAACAATAAAAAAAAACATGTCATGACCCCAGGGGGCTGAAAATGTTCTGACTGTCCAGTTTTGAGGTAACTCGAATGCAGTATTAGAACAAAAGTCTCCATACAGTAGGGGATTGTGTTTACCAGCACAACGTCGGTTGTGCCTTCGTCAGTGCATGTTCGTGGACGTCCTCTTCTCGCTCGGTCCGCAACACTTCCAGTCTTTTTGAATTTGTTAATGAGTTTGGCAGCAGTGTGGTGTGATGTGATGTGATGTGCTTGCCAAGCCCATCACAATCTTGTAGCACCTTCCTGATCCATGTTTCCATTGTAGTTTAAGTGCATGTCTTCTTATCGAATTCTTAGCAGAAAAAAAATGATCCGCCTCAATTTTGACATTTTTTCTTGTACATTTTGGAGATTTTATTCACGTCCAGCATTTTTTATGTCATATCCCAAAATTCACATAGAAATACGTGTATGGAAACACGTATAGCTAGTGATACGTGATACCCTCATGGTTCTAGACATATAGTAAATCAATAAAGTGTGTGTGTGTGTGTGTGTGTGTGTGTGTGTGTGTGTGTGTGTGTTTCATCTGCCCGTCCATGAAGTCAGCATATGATTAGTGTGTCTTTATGCGTATTTGTGTCTAGTCCAGCTGCATCCTGTCCATTTTCCCTCAGTTAAGCCCCTGGTGAGGATCAATACCCTCTTCCTGCTTCTCACTAATAGCAACCCCAGAAATCTCTCTGTGATCATTAGGCATGTGTGTGTAGTTCACAAATTCATCCTTCACACACAGACAGCACTGTGTGGTTTCATGTTAAACCTAGACCAGACCTGTTTAACCAGCAGCTGCTGGTCAAATCCATCCCTTTTTTTTAATTACATGTCATTAATTAGCAGTAAAACCATATCCAGGCTTACTGTACAAGCAAATAGGCCAAATATATCGCATGTCTTGCACTTGTTTTGGATTTCTTTACTGGAATGTATGCAGTATTTGCTATGTAAGGAATAAAACACGACAGGGCGTGGTGTTACAGGAAAAGAATTAACATCACAGTGGTGTGATGTGGTCTGATGTGAAGCAATATTGATTATGTTCCTTATTATAATAGTACATAATGAAATGTTTTATTCCTCTTATACCACAGCAATTTGCCAAGGCTAACATTTCTTTGTTATAGACTGACAGCATACTTTTTTCCATTTTACTAATATAGTTACTTTTATTGTTGTCACAAACCAAGTTAGGCCCTGTTATCACTTACGTTATAACAGCTATAAACAGTTGTTCCCTCACCAAACTCCCTTTTTCCTTTCCCTAATAGTTAATAAGACAAAAAACGTAGCTTATCAAGCCCTCCATCCTGAAGACGTTCTCATGTTAGAAAACTCAACGTTTACTTCTGACTGATTCAAAGTTTACCTCTGACACTGGAGACTCCTTCTGTCTTTTAATTTATTTATTCATTTTCATATGATTCATTTACATGTGATTCATTTTCATGTGATTCATATTCATGTGATTCATTTACATGTGATTAATTTACATATGATACATTTACATGTGATTCATTTACGTATGATTCATTTACATGTGATTCATTTTCATGTGATTCATTTACTGATTTGCTTCTCTTTAAATCCAGTTTTAGACTGTGATATTACAAAGGTCTTTCCAGATTATTACTTGCCACACTGTATGAGATAACCTCAGTAAAATTGCCTGAATTCTATAATATAATATGTTCACCATGTTAGGTTTAAATCCTCTAAAACAGATTCGCAATTGAATAACATTACTCCAAGGAGACTCCTTCTATAAATTTTAAATAAACATCACCGAACAGATAACTTCACCATATCAAAAATTAAACACTTTTTAAAAATATATCTTCATGTGAATTGTTCACGATACAAGTCTCTGTGTTTAGTTCTTCCTATAGAAACGATAACATATGAGAACACGTGCATTAATATAAGCCTGTTATTCGCAGCCGGAACTACCGTCAGACTTACTGGTATAGACAATGAATCATCATCTGCTGACCAATCAGATTCGAGAATTCACCAGCACTGTGGTATAAAAGACAGTGATGTCGAGCTGAACTGGAGAAATATGTGCGTCCTAATTCAATCCTAACAGCTGCTACGTTGCTCTTCTAGTTTTGGGAGGGGTTTTTTGAGTCGTCATCAGGTAATTGATTCAGCTAATGACATCTCGAGCCAGAGTTGAATATATATCTCTTTCCAAATCAAAAGAAAAAAGCAAAGAAAACCAGTTGTGAAGAATGCTCCAGTTAGGATGTACTGACTCGTTACAAATGTTTACAGATGTTACAAACTGTTTTTATGATACTTTGTAGGGTTTGTTTTGTACTGATAAAAAAATAGTGATTAAGATAACTGTTTAATTACTCTCCAGACAGGTTTGTTAGGTTATATTATAAGTCTTAGGTGTAGAAACACATCACTGACATTATCCCTCATGATTTTCCCATTTGATTTCGTTATTAGGGGGCACAGTGGCTTAGTGGTTAGCATGTTTGCCTCTGGGTTGGAGGTTTGAATCCCATCTCCACCTAGTGTGCGTGGAGCTTGCGTGTCCTTCAGGCACTCTGGTTTCCTCCTCCAGTCCAAAGACATGCGTTGTAGGCTGATTAGCATTTGCAAATTGTCCATAATGTGCGAATAGGTTTTTTTTTGAATTTGTATGCGATGGGCAATATGCTGCAATCCCCCCCAAACCCAAGGGTATTGGTACAGAAAATGGATGAATGGATTTAGTTCTTAGTCTTGTTTAATGCCAGTGGTTTCACATTATTCCTCAGTTAAAAAAACATCAGCAGGAGGTCGTAGGCTTCCTGGAGGCAAACCGGATCCATTTTGAAGAGGTGGACATCACCATGCTGGAGGACGAGAGATTCTGGATGTACAAGAACATTCCAGAAGAGAAACGACCCGAGAAGGGCAACCCGCTCCCCCCTCAGATCTTTAATGGAACGGTCTACTGCGGGGTGAGTATCAATCAGGTGCAAGGAGACTTTTCGGTAATACTAATCAACAGACCTGTATTATTGTCTTTTTGATTTGGCAGGTATTGCCCTGCTCTGGGCTGTTTATTTATTATTTTGAGCCCTCTGCTGTCCGCAAGGAAAATTGCAATGAAAACACTGACACGAGCTCCTTTTACATTAAAACCCCTCGAACTACATACACCTTGTGTGTTGTCTTTTAAGGAAAAGATTCAGCTGCTGTGGGCGGAGCTACTTTCCAGTCTGGAAATATGTCAAGTAAACCGAAGCTTGAAATGAAGATGGTGGTGTTGCGAATCATCTTCAGAGAAACAAAGGCAAAAGAATATTACAGGTCTAGAAACACACGTAAACGAGACAAAGCAGACCTTTTAGCTATTGTGTTTGTATTTGAATGAGAAACCAGTTTTGTAATGTTATTAACGGTCAAATTAAACCTACATTGTCCATTAGCAATCGAGCGTCTCTTTGTGTTAATGTAACAGAGGGGAAAAGAGCACGCCAGGATAAAGCTAATGACTGTACAATAAGCCAAACTGCTTTTCTGCTTTTCTTTTTCCTGCGTGGTATGTATCATGCTCCCTCTTTACCAATCACATGATCAGAGTCGCTATTTCCTTCCTCTGGTTGTGGAGTGAATTTTCCAGCCTCTGTTTTTATCAGTAGAGCTCAGAGTTGTGAAGTTTCCATTTGATTTTGCTGAGCGTGCACAAGCATACTCCGAGCGTGCTGACGGTGCATCGAATAATGAGATGTAGCGTCTTGGGTATTTCGTGCGAATGCACTGGCTAAATGGACAGGAAGCTAGATTAGATGATTAGAATAGAAGTGCAGAAGAATTTGCGTTTCGGTCTGAGAAATACGTGCAGCTGTGGTCTCAGATTTGAAACTTTCCATAACACTTACACTTAAAGTCGCACTCATGGTCGACGTGTGTAAGTGTGTGTGAACGACTAATGGCAGTATTAGTTGCATTTTGCACTTTGTGAACCACTGCTAATCGTTACACCATACCGATTCCCACCTCTCATTGGCTAAACTGGCTTTAAATACCCCCTTCTGAAGGCATTAAATGCAATTGACATTAAAACTCCAAGGCTTTAAAGTGGCAGTTTATCATTTTTACAGTGCTTCTAAACGTGTAATAATCACATACCTTCAAAGATGTCTTGAAAATCTGATCCTCAGTATTGCTAGGAAATTTGCAAGGGCTCTTTTTAGTTTCTTTATTTCATACATTTTTCTGGCCCTGAAATAAACTCCGCCCTTCCAACGCCAAGGTAGATGCTGTTTAAACAAAGTGGTTAAAGAAAGAAGAGAGCTTTTGAATGTTTTCATCAACATGAGCAAAAAAAAAAAGACAAACTGCTCCTTTAATGTTGCATTTTGTTCTTTCAGGATTATGAAGACTTCTTCCTGTCTAAAGAAGCCAACACAGTGTTTTCTTTTCTTGGCCTCAACTCTCAAGCCTCAGGGAAGGTACAGAAACACACATCTCTCTTTCTCTTTCTCTCTCTCTCTCTCACACACACACACACACACACACACTCAGCACTCATCTTATGTGATCTCCCAGCATCCCTCATCTCTCACACCCCTTTGCATCCTGGAGTGTTTTGGTAATTTATTTTTTCCTGAACAGCTCCCAGCTGGTTCAGAAGAATATTAAACAACAATCTGAAAAGAAAAAAAAATGGCATCACCGCACTGACCCAATATCCTGCCTGTGCCTGAGAGATGGATATGAAGCTGTAATAGTCACGATATTTGCTGCTGAATGTCAGCTGGTTTCATACGAATAAGCAATTATGAGAAGAATTCAGTTTCCCAGAATGCCTGCTTGTAACCTGGCTCCATGTTTGAGACCAATCTGATTATCTGTCCTTTGAGAGATCCATACACTGTGCTGCACAGTGTACAAATGCTATTTATCTAATAATAGTGACACCGTAGATCTAGTATGTTATAAAGGAGATGTATTTGACTAAGCCTGGTTATCATCTTCACTTCAAGTCTGACTCTGATTTCTGCAGGATGTTGAATCTGAGGCTGTGTGAATGGCGCTCCAGCACTGAAGCACCATGCAGCATCACGATTTGTAATTATTCTCTCTTTATGAGAGGATGATGAAGCCGTCACTGCCAGCTATGCATCTGCCAAATACGCAAACCTCCTCACGACCAAAGAGACTTCTACATACACAAATACACACGTTTCGACTAATGAGACAGTGATGCCAATTAGTCCAATGTTTGTGTTGTTGCATGACTTGTCTTATATCGCGATCGCACCGACACAGCTTGTGTAATATGTGTATCACTGTGTTGTATTTTTTTTAAATCGATGACAATCACTGTATGATGTTTGTACGTATCCCTGTACAGTTTGTGAGACTGTACTGTATGTTTGTGATCTCTATGTGCGAGTGATTTTGTTGGAGCAAATGTCAGCATTCCATTAAAATAAAAATTCAACTTCGAATGAAAAGTGGATGAGCCAAAGAGTTGACAGTTGAAGCAAATAAGGAAATATGTTTGGTTCCTAGTGCTGTGATGTCCTTATAAAAGCCTTGATGTCCAATTGAGGTCAGGCCAGAACTCGTGATCTCATGATCCAATACAGGAAACACAAGCAAAATCTCACTGCTCTGTATTTCCACTGCCTACGCCCATGCCACACATGTCCACCCTGAAAGAGGCACATTAAACACTTTATTAAGACTTTCCCATGTTGGAAAACGTAAGGTTATAGCTTTACCTCTGACTGTAACGAAACTCTGACACTGGAGACTCCTTCCAAAATAAAATTTCAATAAACGTCTCTTCACATAAAGCTTCATCGTATCAATGCTTGTTTAAAATCCGGTTATGTGGAGCATCCACCTTACAAGTTCCTGGTTAAGGTGTTACTCTGGAACTGTATTAGAACATTAGTTTTAGAGATTGTCAATGTATTATAACAATACAGATGCAATAAACGTATTAATAAGTATTAAATGCGCCCCCAAGGCAGAAAATGTGAAAGCAGATCTTATCTGCTTTGCAGACCATATAGAGGGAGTGTACAAAATAACAAAAGAAACAGTAACAATATGTTAATGGCAAGGGCATAACAAGGGATACCAAGTTATAGCATCCAAAACAGCTTTACTCATTCTTAGACTGCTGTCCTACAAGCCCTGATTGGATTGTGGTGTTATGCTGGACCATTCTTAAACAAAAATCTTCCTGTTTTTATTTTAAGGGGTTGAACAAGGTGGACATCTACTTCACAGTCTGTGCTCCAGACCATCCTATAAAGATTCTGATTAAATATGGTGTTTGTGGAGGCTATGGAAGGTTCTGACTTCATTCTGGCCTTTAACTGGGGTTGTAGTCAAGTGCGCCATCGCCATATCCCAAGAACAGGACTAGCCGAGATTGAAGTCTTGAGGTGGTCGAGCCTCGAGTCTTAAGTCAAAATCGAGACCAAATGAATGTGAGAAAAGAGAGCTCAAGATCAAGACCAAAAACATTCAAATCCTTTTTGAGGACAAGGCTTTACTAACTAGTTAGCTTCATTCCTGCATTGTGCCATTGATTAGGCTGTGCTCTAAAAGAAGGTATTAGGTATTGTCAAACTTTGTGCATGGGAAAGTAAAAGGCAATAGAGGTCGAGACCATAGTTAGCCTGATCTAGCTGGTAAAGACCGAGGGGGCATTGTGGCCTTGCACCTCTAGGGTTGGGGGTTCGAATCCCGACTCTGCTCTGTGTGTGTGGGGCTTGCATGTTCTTCCTGTGCTTTGGGGGTTTCGTTCAGGTACTCTCGTTTCCTTCTCCAATTCAAAGACATGCATTGTAGGCGGTTTGGCATTTCCAAATTGTCCGTGATGTGTGATTGTGTGTGAGATTGTGCCCTGGGTTGGCACACTGTCCAGGGTGTCCCTCACCTTATGCATCGAGTGCATGGATGGATGGATGGATGGATGGATGGATGTCAAAGACCAGTGCCCAAGCGTCCAACAAATGCCAATAAGTTCAAGTCAAAAAACAGAAAACGCCTTGAGATTGGATTCAAGACTGCAACCGAGTCCAAGAGCCCTATTTTTTTTTTTTTTAACAAATCCCTTTTGAATAGTTTTAGAGGAATTTATGGGGGAAATTATCATCCTAGAACATGGGAACATCAGGAAATAGTGTTTGCGCCACAGCATGTGCCGGGTCTTGTACACTTGCCATATTGGTGTATAAAATTGGGTGAACCTTGACTAATGTGACCACATTCCTTTCTTCTGTTGCTGAGAAATCCAGGTTTTGTGTTATTGACGTCAAGCTATGCATTGGGCTTTTATTCAGCAGGTTTTCTGAATGGCAGTTTTACCGTAAATTCCAGCGTTTGTAGCTCACAATGTGCTATGTTTGTTGAGTCTGCTTCAAAGAGCTGCTCATTCAACTCTGTGGTTATTTTTGTGGTTGTGCTTTTAGCTTGTGTCAATGAACTTCAATTCATGACCATTGTTCATTTTGCTGATGTGTTAGTCCATGTTTGACATACACTACCATGACTTTTGGCACTGTTCTGATGGAAACATTAAATAATTCTTCACATTTTGTTAATGATGCACTGACGCACGATGTTTAGTCACTTCAAAAGGCTAACCCATCTCAGGCAACAATATAATTACAAGCTTGATATACTAGCTTGATTTGTTGACGGGCTGCTTTTTGCTCTTAAACGAGTAACAGGATTGAGTTTGGTTAGCATAGAAGTAGCAAATACACAAAATGTGATTAACTAGCATCCATGATATAATGAGGGCATTAAAGACTTTCAAATTATAGACTGAAAGTAAGTTATTCATTAAAAAATGTTTAAAGTAACTCAACTTTAAATATTTTTTCATTAATAATTTACTTTCAATCTTTGGTCTCAGAGGATAAATGAAATCTAAATATCATGACTCTGACTAATATCACAAATCTAACATTTGGTTCACATAGGATGCTCAGAGAGAAGGAACATTTCAGGAATAGTACTATATTATACAAAGACATTGTCGTGTGGAATCCTTGCCATCCTCGCCATCCTCTAAGTCCGTGTGAATGTGGTTCACTCAGCAGGAAGCTGACCCAGAGGCCGTGAGAAACTTTCTAACCCTACAAACTCTTCAGGAATTCACCAGCAGGTGTCAGTACACAAGCTCTCTCCAGGATTTCTGTGGTCCTGACCTACAGTGTTTCCTGATCCTGGAGTGGGTGTTTAATACACCTGATCCTGGAGTGGGTGTTTAATACACCTGATCCTGGAGAGGGTGTGTAATACACCTGATCCTGGAGTGGGTGTGTAATACACCTGATCCTGGAGTGGGTGTTTAATACACCTGATCCTGGAGTCGGTGTTTAATACCCCACATTGTGCCCCATGCTCCCTGGGATAGGCTCCAGGTTCCCCGTGACCCTGTAGAATAAGCAGTATAGAAAATGGATGGATGGATGGATGGATGGACTTCATGCCTTCTAGGGAGGCAAAGGAGACTCCTCATCTTGTAAAAGTCTTAAGTACGTTATAAGTCTCGGTTTACTCATTTTACGGAGGTAGAGCCAGGGCACTCATCCTCAAGTTCCACTCTGCAGTCCATTGACTTATCTATATTCAGATCCACACGGCTAGCTACAGTGCTAACTACATTGTGTAGCATGAGAAGGTTATGGCAGATGAGGAGTTTCTTAATTGTTACGATTCTTAATTGTTTTTTAAAACATTAATAAACTTGAACGATTGCTAAACTGAGCTAAGTCTACTGATGATGAGAGAAGAGATGAGAGAAGAGAGGAAGAGATCTTTGAGGTTTATAACAAGTACTATGAAGGTCTATATTAAAAATGTACGTATAAAGTATAAAGAGTAAAATACGTGTGTAAAATGTGTGTCATGTAATTAAGTAAGAGTACAAGTATTAAATTTCAAAAACATTAAGGTAAAATAGAAATAATACTTAAGTATCGTAACAAAATCCATTTCCTGAAGTATTTTTTCACTCCTGCTCATTTTTGCTTTCTAACTTTAAACCACAACCAATTAACCATAATTGACTAAAAATAACACATATACATTTAGTAGTTTTTGTGATTTTTTTGTGATTTTTGTATTTTTCACTCCGGCTCATTTGTGGTTCGAACCTTAACCAATTAACCATAATTGACCAAATGCTTTTTAATTCTTTTTTTTTTTTTTGCATAGAAAATGTATACCTGTTGTACATAACATGCACATTTGTTACATCAAGCATGTTTATTTCCTTCACTCTTACATCATCACATCATATACGTTCAGAACAAAGAAACATGTGAGTCCTCAAAACATAGGAGAAAAGAAAGGGCCACATTGACTAAGTATTATCATTGTAGCAAAGAACACCAAATAAACTGAATGAAATGCTTATGCTGACTCTATATCAAGTCAGACATTAAAGACATCATAAAATCTACCCAGTTAAAACGTAATTTTACAAATTTTCCCATTGTAAGTGTAATAGTACAATTGAATTAAATATTTAAAATATAGTTCATTAAAGAAATGAATCCAATCTGAATACATCAACTGTTGACCAACCTGTACATTTTATTCCAATCCTAATACTTTCACCTTCACTTAACCCATTTAATTGCTGCTCCCAAATTCCCACACCTATCAGCTACTGAACCCAAATACTAAAAAAGAATGTGTTCATGTGGCAGGATTTTAGAGCTGTCGATTGCACTTACGAGTCAAATACAGTTCTGTTTTCGACTCATAGTTTGAAGAAAGTCTCTGGCTTGCCATCCTCCACTGCATCAAAGAACGCCTGGTAGTCCTGTGATCACAGAGAGGAGAAAAACACGGTCAGAGACCACACACACACACACAGTTTAAATACACTGATTTCCTCACAACTTAATTGTTAGCATGTTGTTAAGCGCTGTGTGAGTGGACATGCACTGGTGTAAATTTCCATCACTCGAAAGGTGAGTAGATTTTCTGATGTTTTTAAAGGGCGTTTTGAAAGTGTTCCCATGTCCTATTTGCTTAAAGACATATTATGTAACGACTGTCAAACATTTGTGAAATACACACACACACACACACACACCCTTTCTTGGTGTAATACATACCACAGACAGTATGTCACAGTGATCAGTTAAAATATACAGCCAAGTACGAACCCAAGACAATGAACCTGGACGATAAGAGGATCGACGACTGACTAAAGTAGCGTAAATTCACCTTATAGTCATCAAAAACTTGCTTTAAAGACTGAATAGTAACTGCTTAAGGGATGAGATCACCAAAAAATGTCTTAGACAACAGGAGCAAAAAGTACCAAATATTATACGATACTTTTACTCATGAAATTGAAGCGTCTATGAATATATAAACTTGGAAAGCCCCCTAAACGCCCACAGTGGGCTTTTTACACATTGTCCAGCCTGTACACTTAAATTAATTCCCCAGAAAGGATTTAATGATAAAAAAAAAGTTCAAATCTTCAAACATTTGAATTGAACGGCATCGTTTGGTGAATTGTGTGCATTTTCTGATCCCTCATTACTCTCTGATGGACATGATGAACTCTTGTCTGCACTCACATGAACATGTGTTTAAAGAAACTCACCCCGCAGTATTTATTTCCATTAAAGACTTGAGGAGGCAGGGCTTTGGGGTTCCCCACCTTCTGCCTCATCTCATCCTTCAAATCAGGGCTCTGAGTGATGTCCTTGGCAAAGTACTTGATGTGCTTTGAATCGAGGAACCGGAAGATTGCGTCCTGCTGTTGCTTTACCTGAGGGTGGATTCGGTTTAAACTCTTTAGTATTATATTCAAAGTTCATATACTTTTATCATTTGACCTGTTTATCCATGCATCTTATACGATTTCTTTTTAAATTCTTTCTATATTAGAATTCTTATTTTATTTACACTCTTATGTTTATTTTGAAACTAAACTTTGGTATTTAGAAGATAAATGGCGCACTTATATAGCGCTTTTATCCAAAGCGCTTTACACTGTGTCTCATTCACCCATTCACACACACACTCACACACTAATGGTAGCAGAGCTGCCATGCAAGGCTCTAACTTGCCATCGGGAGCAACTTGGGGTTCAGTGTCTTGCCCAAGGACACTTCGGCATGTGGAGTCACGTGGGCCGGGAATCGAACGGCCAACCCTACGATTAGTGGACAACCCGCTCTACCACCTAAGCCACAGCCACCCCAGATCCTATAGATCCTATAAAACACTTTGTTTTTAAATGACTAATGCCTATGAAGTATATGCTGAGATGAAATAGTATGAAAGTATGGTTTTCAGTGCATCATGGTATAACAGTACTAAATATTCCACTGCAGTGCCAGAGTTAAACAATCAATAGGATCACAATTAGACAATGTAGAAATGCACTTTTCTCTGCTTTTCAGTATATCAGAACACTTCGAAGCGTCGTGCTCAACTTTGGGATTGACATTTGCGGAACCGGTCGCTATTATACAGTCGTTTATCACAGTATGTCATGATGTCTGTATAATGTCACGGCCCTAATCTACTAATCTACTCCACCCTGTAACACCTTGTGTTTATATTGAAATACAATATATTGCGAAAGACACTGTAGACACTTGACGATCACAACCATATGTGCTTTTTTAACATCCTATTCCAGATGTAATCCCTCTTTTGCTGTTATAATAACCTCCACTCTTCTGAGAATGCTTTCCACTAGATTTTGGCTGTGGGGATTTGCGCATTCTTCTTTTCTCACTCATAGTTTTTCAGTGACATTCACGTTCATATGATCTGAAAATCCAGTGTGGAGATGGTAGTGCGAACGCTGGACTCAAGTATCCAGAATGCAATGCAGCTATACGACTCTGAGTAATAGCAGAGACTCGACTCGGCTAGTTAGCTGCAAGATGATGAATGAATGTTGAATGTTGGACCCAATTGAAAATAAAGTCAGTTCATTATATAAATGAATATATGAGTCATTCAGGGTGGATTATTCCTTTAGCACTTCCAGTAAATAGTTTGTGCTCCATTTAATCTATGTTTGCTGAACTGGCTCTTTTCTGAGCTGTAAGTTTCACTCTTTTAATGACTGCTGTCAAAATGTAGCTGACTCCATGCATACACGTTCACGGTTTCCATTTAAGACAATTCCAACAGCAAACCAAACCAAAACTACGGTCCTTCAGGGATAAGTGACAGCCACACAGAGACACCTCAGACAGAAAGAATGAATGAGATTTGAAGAAATTAAAGTTTTTTGTTTTTTTTAAAAAAAGTGTTTGTTAAAGAAACATCATAATTCTGGCAGAAAGATAATGGAATAAGAAAACAGGGTGAAAGAGATTATACATGGCAACACTTCAGTACACAAACTTCATTTATCATAAATGAAAGGAATAAAAATATGTTGGTATTTTACCTCTCTGGAGCCACCGGCACTGCTGAAGTAGACCGTAATAGACATGGTGTAGTGTCGTGAGACAATCTGACAGCTACGGCAGACTGAAGTGTTAGCGTAGGTGTGTGTGGTCTGTGTATGGTGTGGGCTTATGAATACACTACCTGCACTAACTACTCCAGGACCAGGTAGGCAGGTTCTGACATGATTACCATCGGACAGCCACACCCCTCAGTATGTCTCAGCTTGACTGAGAGAAGTGTTTGGTGTATGCATGGATCAGCAGACATGTAAATACAGGTAATAGGTGTGTGTGTGACATTTAAAAAGTAACAGTGAGTCACTTAGTTTGGAAACAAAAACTCAAGGGCTATCTGTATATTGATTTAATGTGCATAGTCTGTTAGCAAAATTAGTATTTGATGTATTTAATGTTAAGCATATCCTATGTAATATAGGGCAGGGCAATATGTAAGTTCTAAAACATGACAAGGCATACAGTTATAGGAAAATAATCAGTGATGTGGTGACATGATGCGGCCCACAAATAAAAAAAATTAAAAAATGCAGCTTGTCATGTTACTGAGAAAGTGAAACTGGGTATTCCTTCCATGAATGTTCAATAAACATTACCTTATAGAAAACTTCACGGTATCAATGATTATACGCTTTCCTTTGTTAAATAACAAAAGTTTCCAAATACATTTAATATTAGCCTTATGTGGAGATTAAACAACTGTAACATTTATGTTAAATAGATATCATGACAGAACAGGAAATAGACATTTTAAAACACTTTCGACAGGTTATCCATACCATGAAAATGTCTTGGATTGCTTTTTTGTTTTGGCATATCACCCCACTATGCTGCAGGCGTTCTACCAGCCAGTGAAAGTAAGTGTTATATTCTGAGTGTTCTGAGGCAGTAAACTAACAAGATCAACAGGTAGGCTGGACCTGTATTGGTGGTGGAACCTGACAGACTGGTGAAGGTGTCTGAGAGCAGGATAGAATAAACAACTGAACAATATGGACATTGACGTACTCCTATAGGTCCTCATTCATGACATACTGAATAGGGGTCAATTTAGCAAGTACCTAAATCTTAAAACTTACAAAGTGGCACTCAACAACACGAGATGTCAAGGCAACTTTCTACAATGTACAGGTTCCCAACTCTGATCTTGGAGTACCTACATATTGTAGTGTTTTTCCTGCTCTAACACGTCCACTTCGACTCGAAAAGGGCTGTTAATTGGCTGATTAATTGAATCAAGTGTATTGGGATCAGAGAAAACACTCAAACACACTTACGACTGCTTGACTTGATAGTACACATCAAGTGTACTACCCCCCCCCCCAACAATAGAAACCATCAAAGGAATTCTAAGATTCCACTACAAATACCATTACAAACCATCAGCTGTTAACCATTAAAACCATTACTAAATGGCTTCCATTACGTAGTAGGACGTATTAAGGATGTAAGTCCTTAATGGTATCCTAAACGTAACATGCCACCATTAGAAGGCAACAAATTACCAGTAGAGACCCACAGGGACCATTACAGCTTCCATTAAAACCAATATAATTAGCATTATAACCATTACAAATTCAGTGAGGGTTTCTATTGTTTTGGGGGTTTTACCCAGTAGGATCACAGGTGAATAAAATAATTCCTTTGAAACACTTGTGTGAGCTCTTATTTTGTGGTTTTTCTAACCCTTTCTGTTTATAACATTGTTGTATTTTTGTGTAACGTCCTTTAGGGTAAACAAAGTTCATCATCTCTTTTTATTTTATCTCAGAAAGTGACGAAGAACAGCGTAGAGCGCCGACTAGTGCTGGAAATAAACAATTAATCTCTGAATAAATATCGATAAAAATATATATATTTATACAAAAGATTTAAATTAAAACAAACAAAAAAAAAATCCAGATAATGACAGAAAGAACAAATATATACCGATGATGACAGTTTTAGGGAAATAATTTCGAAAACATTACATTCAGGCATTTTGCAGGACACCTTCCGGTCCCTTTGCCATTAAAACAATGTTGTCGCGGTTGTGACGTCCTCTTTTACCCGCTGTCAGAGGGACGATTGGGTGAGTTCTTTCGTTCTCTCAGACAATCTACTGTAACTAATCAACATCCTTGAATAAAACTGCTCCAGAGTGTCGTCTAGGAAATCGATATTAACATGTCGGCCTTTGTGTGTGTTCATTTCAGAATTTTACGTCCAACATCCATCGCTAATCTACAATGGCCGAGGAAGGGTAAGCGTGACGGCTACACACCCGGCGCTCGCGCCATGAAACAAGTAACCAAAATGGGATAAAAAGAACTTGCACTGGTTGTGTGCTTCATTAATGTGTTGGAATAGATATACTTATACATCCACATGTTAAATAAACACGTAATAGAAACAACAAAACACTTACGTGAATGAAGCTAGCTGGTTAACTCGCTCTTTAACTGCTACAGGGAAAGATAATCCCAAGTTTACTCCAGCTAACTAGAAAGGTTCCACAAATAATTACCTATTACTAGTCACTGTTTATTTTTATTTTTTGCCTAAAACAAGGTGACCCATATTGGATAATATAGTTTATTGACTTGTGAATCATAAATACAGATAAGTATGTATTTGGTTGCATATTTATTGAGCATGTCTATTGAACAGCTTCGCTCATTAAAAGAATATTTTTTTTTTTGTTAACTGGCCCTCCATCTTAAAAGATTTGCTTTGAGGCTTTAAGTATACTAGCTTTACGTGAAACCTTTTGAAATAAACGTCAACTTGAAGCAAGTTTGTGAAATATATTAACATCCTATTAACCTTACTATTCGTATCTCTTTAAAAAATTATCTTTTTTTATTAACTGCAATTAAGGAGTGTTTTAACTTTGCTGAAGGTGACATTTACAATTCTCAGTCTTATGAACCCTCTGCAGTGCCGCTATGACCCTCGATGTCTCAGTACCTTCACATGGACAACAATAATCTGATATTAAGATGATACTCTGATTAAGAAACAATTTTTATTGTTTATTAAACAAGAGCACGGCTGAGTCTGAAACCGCATACTTGCCTGCTATAGTAGGTGAAACACATGTATTTCTATGTACTATATAGTAGGTAAGTACGAGGTTTCGGACGCAGCCCGTGGCTTCAAGCAGTTGTTCTGCTTGTCATTAAGTATGAGATGATCCCAGTGAAATCATGGGCGAATTCTGTAACAGACTGCGCACTAACGTCAGATTATACAGTGCAGAGTGTTTAATGATGGATCTGGGATTAAAGAAAACAATGTTCTGTTTACATCATCAGTCGGTGTGATCCAGGTTTGCGTAAACGTAAGACCTCAATATAAAGACTGTTCTAAAGGTGCGTTCTCACACACGGCGACTAGAGACCATTCATTTTCAGTAAGGGCTGGCGACATGAGTGACGGTGACCTTTGGCAACCAGATGTGGGTGTGTCCAGCGACGTGACAAAGTTGAGAAGATTTTATACAAATTTGGACTGACTCAGTGCAGTGACTAGCAATGGGAATGAAGACTAGTGTGATCCGCCATGCTGCCTGCGACTCTGAAATGTTTCGTTGACCCAGACAGTCCGGTGCTCGTGATGTAAATAGATGGCCGCAGTGGCAAAGATTCCACACTGCTTCTTCATCTCGTAGGTCGGAGGACAAACTCTCTCCCTCCAGAATGTTTAATTTTAGTGGCAAGAAAACTGGTTTGTTGTCAAGTGGACTGCTAGTTGCGCCACCCACTGATAAATATTACTATGGCGACCTGTAGTAGGAGCGCCTACCACAAAATCACTCTGTGAGCGCACCTTTTAGACATCTCACACAATTTTCAAAGTTTTATTGGTTTTCGCCATTTCCTCTACTGTATTTGTAGCTGTCTTGTGAGTTTCAGTGAATTCTATGCCGTCCACTTATCGCTGGTTTTTAGACCAGTGTCATGGCAGCGCTCATGCTCTTGAGATTTTAATCCAAACTGTTTTGACAGTGCTAGAACCAGTTACGTGTTTTAAGACCCCCCGATCTCATCTCCCGACGGTACAATTTAAACCGGCTTTGCTTAAAACGAACACGCTTTGAGAATGTATGGAGAGGTACTAAAAATTTGAACTTTTACTGCTGTTGAAATAGTGTGTGTCGATAGTGTAAGTTCAGTCCTCAGCTGCTGTGATGACTCTTGGTCTTTAGTCGGATACCCCTTCACTCCCTTCATGAGTGAGACGTCCGCTCTGAGCATGCTGATGGACAAAATGGCTGTAAATGCGTGTAGTCTTGTATTTCTTTTCGTAACGACTTCCTGTCCCGTTTGTGCACAGCATCGCTGCCGGAGGTGTGATGGATGTGAACACCGCCCTGCCCGAAGTGCTGAAGACCGCACTCATCCACGACGGACTCGCCCGTGGAATCCGGGAGGCCGCAAAGGCTCTGGATAAGTAAGAACCTCGGTCTTTGCTGGGAAATGTTCTCAATCAGGCTGCATCTGTGATGATAATTTGGCTCCCTCTACTGAAATCTCTGAGGAAAAACGCCACTTGTTACCCAATTTCTTCCTGAGGTGCTAGTGATGAGTTGTCAGTGGACTGGGGTAGAGTTTAGAAGTTTGCCTCATTTGTTTTTTTTCCTTTTTTTCCCCTCGTCAGGCGCCAGGCTCATCTGTGTGTCCTCGCTGCCAACTGCGACGAGCCCATGTACGTCAAGCTGGTGGAGGCCCTGTGTGCCGAGCATCAAATCAACCTCATGAAGGTACGAGCACGTAGCTGTGTTCTTCTTACACCACTTGTTTGTGTCTGTGATGACAACTTGGCTCCCTCTACTGAATCCAGTGAGGAAATCGCCTTTGTTACCCAATTGTTACTGAGACACACTGATGTATTATATAAAAATGTGTTCTGTTTAAGGGCTGAGTTCTCCCAGCAATAATGTCTTGTATTTAAAAATCACACTTACAAAAAAACAAGCTAGAATGACACACAGGTGAGGGCTGCTATATCTTACAATCTGATAAGTAGTTAAATTTCAACTGACTCCTTCCAATCAGTTTGTAATTATTTGATAATGCAAATATATATTTTATAAGTGTGCTATGATTTATCAATGCAAAGATGTAAAAGCCACACTAAAACTTGTAGAGGATTCTTTGCCCCACTCCTGAAGAGTTTAGACTGTATGATGCAACTAATGGGCTAGTTATTAGGGACGAAAACCTCACCCTTCCGTATGATGTACGATTTCATAAGTCAATGATTCAATCTTTTGATGCCACTGAATCTGAAACCAGATTGTGTCTGACGTTTCAGCTCGAAATACCTCACGGATCATTTATTATTCCATACTGTAAATGCCCCTTCTTGGGTGGAAGAGAAAACGGCGTGTCTCTCTCTAAATGCAAATGAACTGCTGTGCTCCACCCCTTTTCCAGAAGAGGGCTGTGTCTTTATAGCTCATGCTTTGGGTACTATGGCAACAACAGATCTGGAGAACCAGTATGACTGACACCGTAAATACTGGCGTTCAACCCTATATGTATGAACCAGAGTCGGACACTGATGACGGAGAGACTGTCAGAATCCCCCGATCCCCTTGCTAGCCTATGTATTTTGCACATCAGTTTCGAGTTATTTTCCCCCCAATAACTAGCGCATAATTGGTTGTAATTGATTCAATTGTTGTGTATATATTTACAATTGGCAGACGCCCTTATCCAGAGACACATTTATCACATTTATACTGAGCAGTTGAGGTTTAAGGGCCTTGAACAAAGACTCAGTAGTGGCAGCTTGGTGGTGCTTGGATTTGAACTCGTAACCCTCTGACCCAGAAGTCCAGTTGTCTGAGCTACCACTACCCTAAAATCACTTTTTGTGTCCTGTTTAAATCGATGGATCGATCCAGATTGTTCACCCCTACTAATTATCAAGCCCAAGTGTTTGGTGTAGAAAATCCTTTTCCAGAATGTGACTTGTGCACCTTTTTATCTTTGCATTAAATGTTGGTGAACTGAATGGCCAGACTTATTCTACCGGCCTTTGGAAAATGTAGTTTATTTAGTAAAGTAACACTGAAGCTTGTTTGTATACGAGTTCTGTCTGAAATGAGTGCTCACACTGCCCCTGTGTGTTCTCCTTACAGGTAGATGACAACAAGAAGCTTGGTGAGTGGGTTGGTCTGTGCAAGATCGACAGGGAGGGCAAACCCCGCAAGGTGGTGGGCTGCAGCTGCGTGGTCGTGAAGGTGAGCGAGATTTTTCAACTCGTTTACGAATTCAAACCGGCAAGCTCGTCTTGGAATGACGCCGAGACACGGGACATAACTGCTGCTTGGTTTACAGCAGGTTTGCGTTAGCCAGATCGAGTCCAGGCACTGGCTTTCGGTGCCATGTGGCTGTTTTTGTGTTCTTACTGGCAAGAGAACGAGCCTGGATAACGAGCCTCGAGATCCAAATGTGGTCTCTGAGGCCCCCAGAAGGGCAACAAAACTACTTTAATCTGATTACTATTTTAGATATAAAGAGCATAGGGATCCGTCTCTTGGAGTTGTTGATTCATAACCCAGAGTATATTAAAAAGCGGCAGTGTAAACATCCAGGTTTTTATTTTTAGATTGATTTTCCAGGGTTTTTCCCCAGGTGGAATCAAATTTGCGTCCAATCAAACTCTCTCACGGGGGGGGGGGGGGGTCTAATCGCATCATGGCGTATAATCGAGTTGAGGAAAAAATGAGGTTGATGTTAAGCTCAGGAGCTGGGCTTTGATTGGCTTTGTATTTAAAATAGACACCTCGTGTCTATTTTATTCACACAAACACAACTTAAAATCTTTCGTTTTCTTCTGCAGGACTATGGCAAAGAGTCTCAAGCCAAGGATGTCATCGAGGAGTACTTCAAATCAAAGAAATGAAGAACCGAATAAAAGCCTTTTGAAAAGATTTGACGTGAAGTCTCTTGATTTAAAGAAGTTTAGGTCTGTGTTCAGTTTGTTTTAGATCACCATGTGGTATTGGAGTAATTTAAAATGGTGACGTTTTAATAGGAACTAATGTGCTATTCCTGCACACTCTGCATTTATTTCATATATATTAAAATTTTTTATTATTGGGTAATATAACTGTTGAGCAGCTGGTCTTTAACTACATGGCTTCCTGTGCCAGATGTAGCTGCTTGACCTGTACATGTACTGAACAATACAGTTCTTATTTGTGGGGGTGATCTTAAGGTCCTGTTTCTTGTAAGAATTGTTAAGGAATCACAGAAGGTCCTGTCCTTACTCTGCAAGTGTTATACAAGGCTTCTAAGAAGCCAATAAGCCTACCTAATAGATATGCAGTGTAAGTTGTGTATAATGGCAACAGCTCCTCTTGATTAAACCTTTTTTCTGTTGTGAGGGTCAAGTTGGTTCTGTAGTAGTTGAGCTTAATAACCGATGATGATGATGATGATGATGATGATGATGATGATTACCCTGTAGAACTGACCTGAATTATATTGGGTAGGGGAAACTTCCACCTGTCTTCAGAAAAGGGTTTGGTGTTGCCAACAGACTTCTAATTAGTTTAAGATAATGGCACTCCAGTCAGGACTTAAAGGCCAGTTACATACTTTTGACTGGTATATGTAGCAGGACGAGGGTCCACATTTTATACGCTGTACTGTTTTTTTTTGAAAGTGTAACTGATTTTCTGCACAAGCAGGCTATACAGTGTTGTGCAGTTTTATTACTGAAGATAAAACCTTTTTGTCTTCGTCTTCTTGCCAAGATCTTGCTTCAAGTCAGTGTTATAAAATGAGCAGAAAACGCACGTAGTGTTCAATCTTTCATTTTCAGTCTTTGTTGTTCATCTACATACATTTTCAAAATGAACAAAAAAAACCCCACACAAAACGGTTCATAAGGCACGACAAATTATACACATACTTCTTTTGCCAAAAACTTACAAAAAGACCAAATGGAAAAAAAAAAAAAATGCAAACACGGTCTTTAATGTTTAAATGGTGTTCCTGTAAAATAATTTACATGTTATTCATTAATCTAATGCTAGATTGTACAGATCTATTTGTTTATAGCAGAAGAAAACTGCACTATGGGATCGAAGCTCCTCGGAATAGAGAGGACGTTGAACATTACGTAGAAGCAGTTTTGTTTGTCTCGGAAAAATGAAGATCCCACCGAGACGCTGTGTGTGTGTGTATAATGTAAGACCTTTTGTGAGCGCTTGATGAGCCCGTTTTGAGCGTTAAAATCCCCCTGTTGCCCCTTTCCCCAGACAGACCGAGTCTTTAAGACAGTGCAGAGTTATCTCAGAAGCCAGAGAAACCATAATTAAAAAGACAGAGGACACAAACCAACATAAAAGGAGACTGCAGTGTAATGTTGTTCTTAAATAGTTGTACAAAAAGAGGCCTATGATACAGCTGTCGAGTGTTACAGGTACTCGAATTCCAGTGCTTGGTGGAGGGCGAGCAGGTCCGAGTGGCTGGATATTCGCCAGAACGGCATGTTGTGCTGTGAGGAGAGAAAAAGATATCGGTTAAACTGTACTTGTGTGTGTGTGTGTGAGAGAGAGAGAGAGAGATGGAGAACCCTACAAACTATAAATACGCCTACAGACAGGTGACAAATTAAAGGAAAAAACGATACATAGTGTTGTAGTAAGGTGTTGATCCACAACAAGCCACCAGTCCCTGAAACTGTACTGGAGTGATGAACGCTGGAATTTTCCCCTCAGTCTAACACACCGCTCCAGAATCTCCTTTAGTTGATCGATTGGGTTAAAATCTGGTGACAGTGAAGACTTATCAGATCTCATGGCCGTATCTTTTACATCATTCCCACTGTCATAAGAATAGAAATGTTTCATCATAGGATAAAGGGAATCAATGAGAAGAACGTTGTATTCGTTTCCAGTAACTCTTCTCTCTAAGGGGACAAGCAGACGCGAACCACGTCAGAAATAATTACTAAACGCATACCCATCCCCCCATCCGCCCCCGACCCCCCCACCCCGCAAACGATATAATAGAACCGACGGTTTTTCCTTTAATTAATCACTCGTTTGTATATACTGAGTTGCCAGTGTTTTAGGTACATCTACCTTAAACCTACACTCAACCATCAGCGTCCTGTGGTCTGAAACTGACACGAATGAAGAGCGCAATGACGACTCACGCAAATTGTACATGGGAAAGATGAGGTGTAGTGGCCCGCATGGCGAAGAATGGTCAGGACGGTCAGTCAGTAAAACTGAACCTATATGGTAGTTGGACCTAATAAACTGGCAGCTCGGTGTGTATCACATCCCCATCCATTACCTTGAACAACAATGGGCCTCATTTAGCAATCTTTCTCGTAAAGTTGTACGTAAAGGTTTTCTTGGCCGAAGCGAACCAAAAATTCCCGTCGGATTTTACAAAAGCTCAGTCGTCGTAGCGTGTCGGCTGCCGTAGACGCTCACTACTAACGCCTCGTCCTTTTATAGGGTGTCATTACTTGTGCTGAACTAACTGAACGGCCGGTCTCGCTTTGGATCTCTTTCTTTCAAGTCATTAAATACGAAGCATCGCAAATCTTTTCAACTTGAGTATGCAACTGAAAAAGATGAGCTATTTAAAAACTTGACAAAGTCGTTTGTGCAACAACGTGTATATGTAATATTATACATGTAAATTACACACGCTCCTAAGCAACGATATTTTTCATCTAGTTTGATAAACGAGGCCCGATGTTCATGCAACCCTGAACACATGGACTTATACTTCACTACTACAGACTCTACTGTATGCACTGCTGGAATGTTTCAAAATCGAGGCTATGATGTTTATTTATGAAGCTCGCTAGTGTAACTAGAAACCCAGCAGGCAGTTATCACACACTTACAGACAGGAGAAGCTGAGAACAGTGACACTCTAAGTTACCCACAATCCAATATCAATAAAGGGTTTATAAAAAGGCGTGTAACTTATTTGTGCGTTATGAGGAAGACTGGCAAGGAACGTGACGACAAGTCCATGTCTTTATTGTGTGTATTAGCGAAGATAATTAGCAGCGTTAAAAACCTCTCACAAACCCTTTATGAATATCAGCATGTCAACATTTCTCATCAAACCGAGAAATAAAGGGTTCCAATCGCCAACAAGCATTTTTCAGTACCGAGTTCACTGTTTTGTTCATGGGTTCATCTCAAAAGTGTGCTAGTTTATTATCAGAGCCCAGTAATAGGAGATGCCAAGAACTGCTAGAATGTCAGTATTTTAGGTCAATCCTGAGGTAAAAAGGTATCGCAGTTTTCCTCTAGTTTGTTTGCGATTACTTTGCCCACCTTTAAAATATACACCAGGCCACTATAGAGTATATACACTCATGGCGCACTTTTTTAGGGACACTATACAGGACTAATACTGGGTAGGACCTCCGTTTGCTCGCAAAACAGCCTCAGTTCCTCACGGCATGGGTTCCTCAAGATGTTGGAAACATTCCTTTGAGATTCTGGTCCATGTTGACATGATTGCATCACGCAATTCCTGCAGGTTTTTCAGGTGTACTTTTATGATGTGATTCTCACGTTCTACCGCATCCCAAAAATGTTCTACTGGATTCAGATCCGGTGATTGGAGAAGACTGAAACCAGTTTGAGATGAACATGGGGCTTTGTGACATGGTGCATTATCATGCTGTTAGAAGATGGATAAATTGTGGGGCGGCTGTGGCTCAGGTGGTAGAGCGGGTTGTACGCTAACCGTAGGGTTGGCGGTTCGATTCCCGGCCCATGTGACTCCACCACGTACCGAAGTGTCTTTGGGCAAGACACTGAACCCCAAGTTGCTCCTGATGACAAGTTAGCGCCTTGCATGGCAGCTCTGCTACCATTGGTGTGTGTGTAGTGTGCAGACCATTTACAATGATTGATTGGTATTAACAGGCCCGAAGTGTGCTGAGAAAACATTCCCCACACCATTACACCACCTCCGCCAGCCTGGACTGTCGACACAAGGCAGGTGAAGTCCATGGATTCATGCTTTTGGCGCCAAATTCTGACCCTGTCATCTGTGTGCCTCGGCGGAAATCCAGATTCATCAGACCAGGCTAGGTTTTTCCAGTCTTCAACTGTCCAGTTTGGACGAGCCTGCGCCCGCTGCAGCCTCAGCTTTCTGTTCTTGGCTGACAGAAGTGGAACCTGACGTGGTCTTGTCCTGTTGTAGCACACCCACTTAAATTCAATTCAATTTTACTTGTATAGCGCTTTTAACAACGGACATTGTCTCGAAGCAGCTTTACAGAAATATAAGTGTGAGAATTTATCCCTATTGAGTGAGCCGGTGGTGACGGTGGTGAGGAAAAACTCCCTAAGATGATATGAGGAAGAAACCTTGAGAGGAACCAGACTCAGAAGGGAACCCGTCCTCATCTGGGGAACAACACATAGTGTGAAAGTAAAAGAAAGTTCATTATGGATTTAACATGAAGTCTTTGTTGAACCACTCCACTGTTCACTAAAGGAGACCTGAGTGCAAAATTGTATGTGGTAATTGCAGTCCCAAGGCCATCGCAGCAACCGTACTCCCAGCAACCACAGCGAGAATGTTTCCTCGAGGTCTGAGGTCTCGTGCACTCTGAGATGCTTTTCTGCTCACCACGATTGTACAGACTGGTTATCTGAGTTACTCTAGCCTTTCCGTCACCTCGGACCAGTGTCTCCGTTCTCCGTTGACCTCTCTCATTAACAAGGCATACATTTATATGTGTGACAGAATGTATTTGACTTAGAATGTATTTGTGACAAACTGAAAATTTTCAACTTTAGTGTTGCAAAAATGAATTCTGCAAACATATGGAAATTAGGCTAGGAGATTAACATGAAAAGCGCTGAAATATTGATCTTGGAATTGAAAAATGCTTGTCAGTTGTTTTAGAAACGCTGTAAATTCTCATAAATTGAGGAAAAACAGACTTTGCACACACGCACACTGTGAAGTACACTGTTTTCTAAAACAGAGGCATTTAACCAGGTCAAAATGTTGCTTAGCAGGAATATGGGCTAAACCACGTGATCTCTACATTATGACCCTCGGTTCAATAGCTCTGTTTTGCAACTTCAGAAAGCTGTTGCATGATTGCCAGGTTGCAACACTGCAAAAGAAGCTGCAAAGCTGGCGAATCAATGCACCGATTACCGTCACCAGCATATAAACAGAAAACACAGAAACAACACATTTCAAGCACATGAGCGGTCAGTGTGTCAGTGTGAGCTAAAGTAAAGCATTGCTAGAGCGCACACACAGGGAGGAAGTCCACTTTGGGGTGGGGGTGGGGGTTCACACACTGCTTCCCAGTCACGGGATGGGGGTCGTTACCTTGGTAGCAGCCTGCTCCTCTTCCACACCGTCCCCAATAACAACATACACTACCTTCCTGCCAAACCTTTGTATTATTCGCTCAAAGCAACTCTCTTTTCCTGCAATAATAAACAGGGTTAGATGTCAGAGGCGTAAAGGTCAAAGGTCGTGAAAGTTACCTGGCTGGCCGCGTGCTCCTCATCGCGCCCATCGCCAATCACTACATATGTAATGTTAGTGCCAAACCTGGACACTATACGCTCAAAACAGCTCTCTTTACCTGTGGGAAATACAGCAGGGCCTTAAGCTCATGTACAAACATACCAGCGATACACAGAGGCTTCCCCGGTCATCAGAGGATGAACAGACGTTAAAAAAGAAAGCATGTAGGAAAAGAAGAGAAACGAGACGCCGGACAGAGAAAATGATTTTTTTTCCCATAAACAATAATGAATAACGGATTCGTACTGAGACACACAGAAACACCGACCTCCCAGGCACCCTGATTTTACAATACACATGGAAAACATAACAAGTGTGGAGCAGTATGTGTATGTGTTTGTGTGTGTGTGTGTGTGTGTGTGTGTGTGTGTGTGGACAGACTTTGGCTCAGACTCTTAGCATCAAATCATAATTCAAAACAGATCAGAACTTCCTGGTCATGACTCACTTTGTCGACCTTATCATTTCGTTACGCTACTCATGGAACATCATAAAGCAGCAGAACACACTTAGAGGAAAGCACTAACCGCCCTATTATATATATATATATATATATATATATATATATATATATATATATATATATATATATGGGACCTAAAGGCTTGTTTACTGAAGTCCATGACATGGATTCAGAGATGACACTGCTGTATCTTTTTGGTGACTTACCTATTTTAGTTGCGCTGTAGATGTTCTCGATAGGAAAAGCCGAGCCCAGGCTGTACAGCAGCACCTTAGCAAGAGCTGGTATTAACTGTGTCGTAGTCACCAAGACATTAACACAGTTACTCCTAATTGGAGAGAGAGAGAGAGAGAGAGAGAGACCTTTACATACTGTAGCATTCTTTCTAGTGCTGCTTCTAACTACTACAAAAACTACTGAAGTTGTGTAGGGCCTTCTATGCCGCATTGCTATTTATTAGTTAGATTAATGACTAATGAATGTTCAGATATCACAGTTTCTTGTTATCACTTCTTATCATGGTGGAGAAGACGAAGGCTTTCAGTAGTCAACAGTACCTCATTCTTAATTTTTCTCTTACTAGAACTTAACCATTAGCGAGATTATGCACATTTTTACGACAGTGTAAAACATATCAAGGAGGATATCTAGGATCGTTGAAAGCGCACATGAACGTACAACAAGCTATCGAATTATCCATTCATTTTCCGTATCACTTATCCTACACAAGGTCATGGGCGAGTTTGGAGCCTATCCCAGGGATCTTGGGGCACACGGTGGGGAACACCCTGGATGGGGGGGGGGGCAATCAATACACTACTGACAATTTGGAAATGCCAGTCAGCCAACAACACGTGTCTTTGGACTGGTGGAGGAAACCGGTGTACCTGGAGGAAACCCCAGAAGCATGGGGAAAACTCTGCTCACACAGGGCGGAGGCGGGATTCAAACCCCCAACGCTGGAGGTGTGAAGCTAACATGCTAACCACTAAGCCACCGTGCCCCTACTTGTATCAGCATCTATAGATGATGTATTAGTGGGCAGACCTGGAGCTGATGATTGACAGGGACTTGAGTGCGGTGGTGAGCCACGAATCCGTCAGAGCCTCAACTTCGGCCCTGAGCTGAAGCCACGCGTCTCTCTTAGCAGGACCCAAGAGCCCTGAGGAAACGGGCCAAAGACGCATCATTCACCAAAATCTCAAACACTCAGGTTTTTTTTTATTATGAATAAAGATATGTATTCTGCATTCAGGCCTTTAATTACTAAAAACATGCGGAAACGATTTTACGTGCAACACGGAAACATGTTTTTAACTAAAACGGCAGACTCCAGGATGGTCTCGCTGTAAAGCGATTATTTTGGCACCCACAGGGTGATTCAGGAAAGGTGATTGTGTGCAAGTTAATACGGCCGAAGAGCAGGTATTAAATTTGCGGAAGCTATCATTTTGCTATTTAAGGACAAAATAATGGCATTATTATAATCTAATTTCTCAAAATTATAACTTCCCATTACTCTTCACACCTGCTAACGGCATTCAGAGAGCCCGTGACAACTGTTAATTTTTTTCCTCATTACCTTCCGAACAGAACACATGCGTTTCTCTGTTTTTTAAATTCTGTATTCTTATATTATGAACAGATTTTTTTTTTTTTTTGGACAACCCACTACCTTAAATTAGCTTTATACTCGACATAGAATTATGCATACGTGTGTCACGTTTCAGTTTGAGTTTCTTTCGGCAATCTTTTTGAGATCCAAACTTGCACGGCGACCATAAGCAATAAACACTTTCTTTGCAAATCGGCTGTGACACGCCTACCAACAGCTTGCACGATTGATCAGTCTACATTTCCAAACATATTCAGTCCTAAAGTTCAGATCGTTGAAGCTTACCGCCAACGTTGTTTTTATACGAGCAGTACAATTCCTTCACTCGTCTGTAGCGGAAGGCCAGCTTCCTCATCCAGTCCACTCCGCCCCTGACGCCTGTGGCTAAGCAGAGGCTTGCGCTAGTTGCAGCTGCATGGAAGCCATCAGTGGCAAAACTGTAAGTACTGTCGATAATAACAACAACAGTCGTGTTTTAAACATCCTCAATGCATTTCAGCAGAAACAGTATTCTGAATGGATTAAAAATACCAGTACAGAAATGTCCTGTATTACAGAAAGGGTTCATGGGAAATTTGAATTTTTTTATTTTGTAGTTGAAAAATGGAGTTGATTAGCCGTGATATGTTTGGAGTGTAAGGTTGAGTGTAAGGTGGCTAATAAGTAAGAGAAGTCTATCTCATCAGCAATCTTTTCAATAACTCTATGTATCTGCTACATATGACATTGTTAAGATATAAATAGTTCATTTGTATATTCTGCCTAAGTAATTTAAGTTAAATGGAGGAATTATATTATATTATACTTGGATATTATATTAAACCATGTTGCTAAGAGCAGGAAGACAAAATTATTCCACAAAGCTGGGAATTATCTACGGATTATATACTGTAGTTCCACCTTGAACTTAAGTTTATTTTATTAATTCGGACTATTCCTACTATTTTATTAAAAAACAGAAACGTGTACAAAAATGATTTTGGCGAGATAAGACTTCATGTAGCTCAGGTACAATAATGTTCAACCATCAGACACCAAATATATCTCGGCTTATCGACTACACTAACAAATATTGTGTAAATTTGCTGACCTATTCTTGTAAATGTGGTGTAAATGTCAGTGTTATTATCTCTATCACATAATACTGCAATCTAGTAAGGGGGAACGCAGCAGTGTTTGAGACGCACCTAAGGTCCTGTCCATTATCATCTGATGACACGTCATCAATGTGAACCTGATCACATTCCTGTAGAGAATGTGATATACACACTCATGTCAGTGACAGGTGAAAGTTCCAGGTGAGGCCTTAATAAAATCCACCAGGGGGCGACAAAAGCTTAAACTCACATACTGTACACACATGGGTTTAAGACAAACAGTTTAGTCAAAAATAAATAAATAAATACATACATAAATTATTTATATATATATATATATATATATATATATATATATATATATATATATATATATATATATATATATATATACACACCACAGATATTATTCTCTACTTTTGCGAGCTGTATGTAGTTAAAAACAGTATATGTTAGAATTTAATCTTATTCATAATGACAATTTTGCTCTATGTGGAACAGCAAAGTAATAGAGGAACATGTAATATAATAATATTCATGCATATTAATAGTTGTCTTTAAAATGTACAAGGTTTGCATACAAAAAAAAGACGTCTCAGAGTGTAAGAGGAAGGAAGGAGAGGACATGAGAGATTACCTCTAAGTCATTAAAGAAGAGATGAGTGTCTGCAAGATTAAAGATCATCTCTTCCATTCTCAAACCCAGTGTCACTGCCATCGGAGCATCCTACAGAGAAATCCTCCTCATCATCATCATCATCATCATCATCATCAGTGGACAAACCAGTGCCTCGGACAAGCGGATTTCGTGTCCAGGCTATTTTGTATTCGTAGGTTTACCAACAAATGAAAGAAAATAAACTTGACTTTTACACAAAAAAAAAAAAAAAAAATTCCTCCAGTATGGCCAAAAGTATGTGGACAGCGGACTATCACACCCGTATGTACTTGTTGAACATCCCGTTCCTGATTTAGTCCTCCTTTGCTCTTATAATAACCTCCACTCTTCTGGGAAGGCTTTCCACTAGATTTCAGAGCGTGGCTGTGGAGAATTCTGTCCCTTCAGCTACAAGAGCGTCAGTGAGATCAGCTTTGTGCGCAGATGTATTGTCATGCTGGAACATGTTTGAGTTCCAGTGAAGGGAAATTGTAACGCTACGACGTACAAAAACATTCTATAAAATTGTGTGCTTCCAGAGTTGTGGTAACAGTTTGGAGAAGAACCACATATGGCTGTGAAGATCAGGTGTCCACAAACTTTTGTATATACAGTGTATGGTTAAATATAACGTGCTATGGTGATGCTGTACGATACAACACGAGCTAATTTGTTTCAAAATATTGCCACCCGCTGCACTACACACATCAGCCGAGATGCGAACTAGTATACAGTAGACAGCATCTTTTTAAAATAAGTCACACTGCAGTTAAACAGATAACGAGAAATAAAGACGCTAGCCAGAAATAAACCCCATGAAACCTTAATAGTTACTTGTGATGCGAGGAGAGAGGAGCGCAGCTCATAGCCGAAACGTTCATCAACAATTTGTTGAGGGCACAAATACAGTTTGTTACATCGTAACTTTCCGTAGAGAATAAGGACTACGGCTACACTATCATAAAGTTTACTCCCCTTAGTCTGTAGCCTATTAATTCACATAATTAGCGAACTAGCTTGCCATGTGTTATTACATCACGACATTACCGTATGGTTACTGTAGCTACCACTTTTTGGTCCAAGTCAGTTAGGTTACTAGGCAATCAAAACAACGGACTTGGCAGTAAGCTTCTTCTTCTCCAGTGGGATCATCACCTTTATCACCAACATCGCATGATTTAAAAAAAAAAAAAAACACTCAGTCTTAGAAAGGTTTCGATTTTATTATCCCGGTCTCAAACAAGTCTGCCTTTTTTAAACACCCACCCAAATTCACGTACTCCGGCGTCTCCTCTGTCCTCAGACTGCTGCGTGTCTCAGTTTAAGCTGTCGATGATAGACTCACGTACACTTGCTCCAACCCATCAACCCACTCGCATACACTCATGTCATGTCCCTGATGTGCGCACACACACATTCAAAAGAGGAGAACGCAGAAGAGTAAAGAAGCGACAGGGTTAAAGAGAGGGAAAATGAGGAGAGGAAGCGGGAGCGAAGTCCTCAGCTGTAAAAATCATCACGCTCACGGCCTCAAAGTGGGGAGCCAGAACAGAAAATAGTGCGTCTGCGTCTTTCGTCGTCTTTCACACACACCTACACACACGCGTGCATTCCTAATGTCTGCTCTTTACTCGCTCGAATATCTCACGTCCTGCGATGATGATCGAGCTGTTGAAGTGATATAAAATTTGAGTTTTGACACCGCAATCATGAGAGAAATATTGTTTTTAAAAATTCTGAAGACTTTCTAAAAACCTGGAGTGGTGCAGCTGGGGGGCGGGGGTTTGCGAGGGAGGGGTTAGGGGGAGTATGGTGTAAAAACTTGTCAAAACATTTAAGCCTAAGTCTTAAAACCAGTGTATAGTCAGCACCTTATCATTCTGACATCTCCGTTGAGTAATGAACCCTTTTATTACGACTTGTCGAAGAGAACCGCTTTACATTCTTTGCGTGCCTCGTAACGTTTTTTTAGAATTTATCGCTTGAACATTTTAGTTTAATTCGTGAAATTCTACAATAATTCTTTTTGCCTGTTAAGCTGAACCCCAGCCTTGTGTTCTTTAAATGCACCGTTTTATGTTTCTGCTACTGTAACCTTATAATTTGCACATCAAAAATGTGTCTGTCTGTCTTCCTGTCTTTCTTTCAGTCTAAAGTCTAAAGAAGAAGAAGAAGAAGGAAAAGAAAAACCCTCTTTAAATAACCTTTGGTTTAACACTTTCCATGTGGGTGCAAGTGAATCCATGCATCCAAGCCTGTATGTGTGTGTGTGTGTGTGTGTGTGTGTAACGGGTTTGGCAGTGCCACTGATGAAGTGCCTAAGATCGGAGGGTCCTGCTCGTCACTGCGCTGTCAGAAATAGCCCGTCAGCTGGGAATAGATGCAGCTGTCTCCACAGCTCTCACAGAACCAACGACAAGAAACGAGTGAAGGTGTGAAAACAGGGCAAACGCTTTACACATCTACCCAGACTCCCTGTCAAAGAAGTCAGTATAATCACTAGCATGTCCTTTCCATGAATACAGAGCTGGTGCTGCTTCAGGGAACTGGTCAATAAATCTCTTTTATCTATGTGGACATACAACAGGCGTTTACTAATAAATCATGGAAGTTGTAAGGTATACTGTAGGTTACTTCTGGACTTGTGAACATATTGTCATCGATTGTCAACCTATGATCACTATCAAATCATTTCGGTGTTTTCACACAGCGCAGACGTATCGCCATGGACACAATTACGTACGAGAGTCCCAAAGGAACGTTACGAGGTTGTAAAGCTGTATGTATTCAGAGATGTGTTACGCATATGCTTAAGAAGATTTCCTTCACACTAACATAGCCCTCACACTGACCGCGTCATTACTTCTAGTCGAAGGCCGTGAGCTGGGGGTTGTTTCAGACGCACTTCCACAACACGAGTTTCGCGTAAACCTTTGGTCGTTTATTTCTTGAAGTTGTTTCGAGGTTGAATTTCAAACGGTGAGGTAAAGTAAAGCAACATTAATGGTATAGTGAAGCCTGAAGGTCAAAGGATTATGTGCAACCCACGCTCGCTCATCTAATTTCCACACCAGACCCTTCCTGAATGAGCGTGGTGATTATTACTAATTAATATTTTAAACCAAATTAGTCTAAATAAGAAATGTAATATACATACAATATATAGACGAATTTATTCATAATATAAAGAACGCCTGAAATATTTAAAAATGGCCGCAACTAAGCTCCTGATATCACAGGGTCTTGGTCCCAGACAAGAAGCATGTTGGTGCAGGAACTAAACCAATTTTGGCAGCCAATGATTAGCTGATATCCATCCATCCATTCTCCATACCGCTTATCCTACACAGTGGTCATGGGGAGCCTGGAGTCTATCCCAGGGGACTTGGGGCGCAAGGCGGGTCACACCCTGGACAGGGTGCCAACCCATTGCAGGGGACAATCACACACACTATGGACAATTTGGAAACAGCAATCAGCCGACATAATGTTTTTGGACTGGTGGAGGAAATCGGAGTACCCGGAGGAAACCCTCAAAGCACGGGAAGAACATGCAAACTCCACGCACACAGGGCGGAGGTGAGAATTGAACCCCCAATACCGCAGGTACGAGGCAAACGTTCTAACCTCTAAGCCACTGTGCTCCCCTAATTACGTACTAGGACCATGTTAATGGGAAATGGACATACTTGATCCACTCAGACAGAAACAATTGGCGTAGGAACATTAGAAGAGCCTGCAGGCCCTTTCTATGATCTTTCCTGCATTTTGTGGAGTAAAATGAGGACAGAGAGAAAGAACGAATTCGGAGAATGAGCAAAGGAGAAGAAGAAGCTGAAGGAAAAAAACAGCATACCTTTCCATATTTCTGTGCATAAGATCCAGTGAGAAGCGAGTGGAAGACAATGATGGTCTCATCCAGATCCCAAACAAACACTCTCTGTAAAACACACACATTCAAATACAGTACGCATATCACTGTATCTTTAATTACAGAGATAATGTTTATCCGCTTCATTTTCATGTGTTTTATGAGTAAATCTATGCGGTTTACCTCCAGATCACTATCAGGAGGAGGGGAGGGGTTGGTCTTCCTCCCACGCCCCCTGGCTTTAGTCCCGCCCCCACGGCACGTCCGGTCATCCAGTTCCTTGATGGGCGTGGAAGGACTCTGCCCCGCCTCAAAATCACCTAAACGCATGAAAAACACTGCTGATTGAACAGTTGAGTCTACATTTACATGTTTACATTTCTGCAACAAATGCCACTTTAGCTGATGAAGTAGTGAAATGGTCCTGGATAGTCCTTTTCCACCAACAAGGTGCTGATTCCTGATCTCCACACATTTCCACCATTCTCAGGCAAAACTGGGTCAGTTCCAGCACCAAAACACTATCCTGGTGACGTCAAAGATTTGGGCGCAGTAATTTCATCACCATGGCAACAACAGTACCACCGATGAAATTGGATCTAAACATTGGATGTAAACATTACAGAATGCTGTTCATCAGTAAACTCCTACATATAATTAATGGCTACATGGCTAGGTTCTTAAAATGGTCACTGGTTCCCTGATCCAGCATCAGCACCATGTCAGTGGAAAGGTGGTATGAGACACAGTCGTGCGAAAAAATAAGTACACCCCATAGAAATTGTTGTTTTTCGATCCTCTTGGAAACAGTGCCTATTAATAAAGGTGTTATGCTCTATCAAATGACACATAAAATCGACATTTTGTAGTAATTTTCACAATTCAAATGAACAGAAAAACAACAGATCAGTCGCAGGGAAAAAGTAAGTACACCCCTACATTTATCACACCTTCAAACCAAGTCCAGGGCTTTTGGAATAATGTGCTCTGGATAGATGAATCAAAGATAGAGTTGTTTGGCCACAGTAACAGCAGACGTATTTGGCGCAGACCAAAGACAGCTTTTCAGGAGAAGCACCTCATACCAACTGTGAAGCACGGTGGTGGAAATGTTAAGGATTGGGGTTGCTTCGCTGCCTCAGGGACTGGAGAGCTTGCATTCATTGATTCAACTATAAATTCTACATCATATCGAAGAGTGCCTGAAGGTAATGTTAGGACATCTGTCCGAAAGTTGAAGTTGAACCGAAAGTAGACTTTTCAACAGGATAACGATCCTAAGCACGTTAGCAAATCCACCAAGGAATGGCTCTAAAAGAAGAAATGGGAGGGTTATGGAATTGCCTAGTCAAAACCGCTATTTGAATCCCATTGATATGTTGTGGGGGGATTTGAAATGGGCAGTATGTGCAAGAAAAACGTCAAATATCTTGCAAATGAAACATTGCACGGAAGAGTGGTCAGAAATTCCAGCAAGCCGATGTGAGAGACTGATGGACAATTATGCAAAACGCCTACAAGATGCTATTTCTGCTAAAGGGGGCAATACTAGCTTCTGAGGCCAAGGGTGTACTTTTTCCACAGAAGAATATCACATCTATTGATATTTCAATATCATCTACTGATATAAATGATTGAAAAATCTAATTTTCCTTGTGGTTTTGTTCAAGTATATCATCTTTATTAATAGGCAAAGATGTTTCAAAGATGATCAAATGATCATAAAAAAAAACCCCAACCATTTCTATGGGGTGTACTTATTTTTTCACATGACTGCATACTGTAGTGAGCAAATCATCAAGGACATATTTAATGCCATACTGGAACACAGGGATAGCTATATTTCCCAAGCTCATGCCACAGACATCTTCAATGTCCTGATTGGCCAGCACTCACCTGGGTGCATCTCAGGAGCCTGTCCTGTGATTACAGGGGCGGGGTCTTGCAGTTGATAGCTGGAGGTGGAGCCTGTGTTGTCCAGTGTGCTGTTGGTTGTCATATAGGAGCCGTAGGAGGAGGCAGAGTAATACTGAGCGTACTGATTCTGCCCGAACGATGTATATGAGGGATACTCCTACAGTTAAAGAAATAAACCAACTCAGCTCTTACAGCTTACAAAGTCTTGAGTTCTGCATTAAAGCCTTGAAATTTGTGTGTAAGCTGTAGACAGATGAGGGTTGGGTCCAACATCTGTCTAGAATCCCTAGCTATCTTGATGACATTTTGGTCAACCAATTACATCAAATTACATTAAGGTTACAGTATATTTACCTTCTAATAATGACAAATTCCAGGAATGGATTTGGATTTGAGGAAGAGCCAATGTACTAAAGGTCGACCGATTGATCGGTTTCGGCGATTAACCGGCACCGATAACCAATTGCTGGATCGGTTATCTGCAAAAATCCACACTGATAGTTTTTCCCGGTTGCGGGAGCGGCTGAGAAGGGTCAGCTGTCATTATACAGGACGAGAGCGGCCTCTAGAGGCGAAATAAAAACTATCACTGACTAATTTTGTTGTGTTATTTGAAGTGTTTTTGGATTCTTTTTGGATGTCTCTATTTTTATTTGTTATTTGGAGTGTTACATTTTGGTTCAGTTTGGATGCATATCTTTTATTTACTTAAAAAATATTATATATTAATATTTATAATAAATGTTTATTTAATTAAAAAAAGTACAGTACATTTTCAGGGTCCAGTCAGTACTGTTTATTTTTGTAAGAAAGTTCAGCAATATTTTACTTTGAGTGGTATGTTTTCAATCAGTATCAATTTTTAAATCTATCGATTGATTAATCGGTTATCGGCAGGTACCGCCCACCTTAGTCATCGGTATCGGTAAAACCGTACTACATCGTCACCAACCAAAAAAAAAGTTAGTTACTCTTGTCAGTAAAAAGATGCTTTGATTCCCAGTGATAAAATACGCGTTTAGTCACACTTCTTAATAACCTGCTAGACTCAAATAATTCAAAAATTCAGCGCACCCCAATCGTCACTCTTTACATAGCCAACCGAGGTCTCTATACGAAATGCTAGAGACAGCAATGCACCATGCAGCAGGATAAACTCTGTATTTTTGACAGATTTACATTGCAGTTAGATTTTGGAGTGAAAATGTTCTACATAGACAAACTGCGCCTTGCTAGTTAGCCTGATATCTCTAGTTTCGGGAAACAAACCGCATCAATCTTACTGAAAGAAGTGAGTAACAGAGATACTCCGACTTTCCAAATTGTATCCCAATGGCAAGAGGTTGAAACGTCAGAATACTAATTTGATCAGCATTGTATCATTTATAAGGTGTAAAGCATTGGGGGCTTGTTACTATGGGAAAAATAATGAACACCAGGGTGGCTGAAGTTACTGATTATTTTCTAATAACAGCACATTCTGAAGTGTTTTATTCCTCTTAAATCACAGCAATTTTGCAACAATGACTTTTTTTTTTTTTTAAAAAAACAAAAGAATTACACATGGTACTTTTTTTTTATCCATTTAGAGTTACTTTTAGTGTTGTGTAACGTCCATTACTTACTTTATTTTGAACAGCTATAAAATCATTGTGTCTCTGTTTTCTCTCTCTTATAACTAATGAGAAGAAAACAAATCTAGCTTGTCACATAACCATAAAGTGCAAAATCCTGACAGGAAAAGAAGAGTTTTTTGCTAAAACTGTTTTCATTGTTCTAATAATAACATATTAGAACGAACGCATTAAGAAACCTGACCAATCCAAACAGAGCATTCAACAGCACCGTGGTATAACATCATATTATTTATAGGATGTCACCTTGTAAGCACTTTTAAAGTCAAACTATTAGCTCTGTTTTGAAGAGCTGCAGAAACGGCAACTTTCCCAGGAGGTAAGAGAATACAAGAGAGAATGAGAGAGAAATGAAGGAACGAAGCGTCCTGGCTGGAACACAGAGACCGTTTGATGGGAGCATTTTATGAATCCCTTGGTGTTCTTTACTCACACGTGCACACAAAGTGTTTGCTCTTTTACCACAGCTGCCTCTAAACCTGTCACTAACGTCTCCGAGCACATGAGTGGTGCAGTAAAAATGCTCTCAGGACGACTCGTTTTCCCATCCGTTCCTCCTCAGGATTCTCCCTCCTCTCCTTTCAGCACAGCCGTAACTCCTTTGTTTATGCGGCCAAATTCATCGGGGGAACAAAAGCATTCCAGTTTGGATTTTTTTTCTTTTCTCGGCTGAATGTCTAATGATGAACGATTGCGCGGGTGTATCGTGTACACGGTCAGACCTGTTTGAGTGAGTGATGTCATCGTTCTGAAAGTGTGTGTTTGTGTGTGTAACAGTACCTGTTGTGTGCTGAAGTTGGCTGGATTGGACACGGAGTTGTTGGAGGTGTAGAGGCCAGGGGAGGATGTAAACCCTGATGCTGGTGTGTGTGTGTGTGTGTGTGTGAAAGAGAAAGAGAAAGAGAGAGAGGACACTGTGAGAATCCATCGGCTCAAGCTGGCCATGTTGGCAGATCTTGGTAATCAAGTTTTCATTACTCTCGCATCTATCTGCAGGATGGACTGAAGCTATTGTGCTGCTTAGCTGTAGCCTATAATTACCTGGCATCTGATAGGGCGAGTAGGCCGTCTGTCCAGGCTGGGGGGTGGTGAATCCTGTGCTGTAGCTGAGCCCTGATTGGATTGTGGACTGGGTCTGGGACAGCCCCCCTTCTGTCTTTATCCCAGGCAACATCACCCCTAAATCTGCTGCAAATATACATCAGGGGAAGACGCTTCACTGTAAATAAGTTATATGTGGTGGTTTGGGGAAACCCACTGGCAAACAAAAATGAGATTCTAGACTTTCACTATCTAGCAGCAATTTAATACCTTGTTTTATTTCATATCTTTTTTAAAGGCGTCATGTAGCTACTAAGTTAGCTAGCTATTTGTTACACTTAAGTTCTCACTGAAGCAGCTATTGTCAGGCCCTCCTCGGACGTCTGTGTGTTCGAGTTCGGAGGTCGTGATTACGACGTGGCGTGTGTTCAGGTTTAGGACAGAATAAAATGGATGGAAGTCTTTTGATTTTTTTTTTGTATCATCAACAGGAAGAAGTTTATTTTGACCTGCTGAATAGAAAACGCAACTACAACTGTACCCGGACACTTATCATGCAAAACTACCACTTAAATTTTACCGTCTGCTCTACTGTAGGTGTCACATTCACATTGGCAGCTGCCATGACTTTTTGCCACTGACTCACCACCTGCTCAGAAAGTCGAGGCTCACCGAAAAGTACAAGTTCCCGAGGTGTAGTTATGACGTTGAGGTGGTCTTTAAAGTGCACTCACTTTGTAATGACGATATTTCCGTCAAGATTTGAAGGCAGCAACTGGTGAATCTCGTTGATGAAAATCTGTTTATCATGCAGAATGAGGGGGAGCTGTCTAATGACATTAATCGGTTTAAATCGCACATTATAAAGATCAGATGAAGATCCGATTCAGAATGGAGATTGCTTGGAAGTTATTTATATTTTAGTTGCTGTGGTGCTGTGGTGGTAGGGTGGCAGGGTGGCACGGTGGTGCAGGGGTTATGCTGCAGCCTCATAGTTCCAGGGTCCTGGGTTCTGGTACTGTCTGTGGAATTACTGTTGCATGTTCTCATGTGGGTGTCCTCTGGTGTCCTCCCAAAATCCCTAACCATAGCCACTGAAAGTGTTTAGGCCTATTTCTATTTGAGCAACATTTCTGACTTGGGGAATAGAATTGTGGGTCGTGTAGTACAGTTGCAATCAAAATGATTCAACCCCCATTGCAAATCAGGTTTATTGTGAAAATTTACAGACTTTCAGCTGTTTGCGATGAACAAATCAAACAAAAGCAAGTGAAATAGTTCAACACAACGAATGCTTCAAGTGGTTTCCCCAAATTCAACTGAAAATGCAACTTATAATGACTTCTCCAGTTTCAAAATTATTCAACCTCCTGAACAGAATCCCTCACAACAGCACAAATATGCAAAACAGGTCTTGTCTCGAGCACACCTCATGCAACTAATCAAGGGCTTCATTAGTTGCACCAGGTGTGCTTGAGCTGGAACACATGCAAAACCTGAACTGGCTAGGGGAAGAAAATGTATAAAATACCTGGACGGGGCAGAAAAAGGAAGCCATCAACGGCTGTAACCAGATTTCTGAGAAGGCAGGTTGTGAAAAACCCTCGAGTGACTGCAAAAGACCTGCAACAAGACTTGTTGGGAACAGGCACTGAGGTTTCAGTGAGCACAGTAAGGCGTGTACTAAACGCAGAAGGTTTCCATGCCAGAACTCCAAGACGTATACCACTACTGACCCAAATGAAAAGTCACTCAAAATCATATAAATAAGCCACAGAAGTTTTGGGATTCTGTTCTGTGGAGCGATGAAACAAAACTGGAACTTTTCGGCACGATGAATCAGCGGTATGTCTGGAGGAAGAGGAATGAAGAAAGTACACTCTGTCTACAGTCAAGCATGGTGGTGGCTCGGTGATGCTCTGGGGCTGCTTTGTCTCCTCTGGCACTGGAAACCTGCAGCGTGTGGAAGGCGAGATGGATTCACTGAAGTATCAGGAAATCCTAGGAGAAAACATCATGCCGTCTGAGAGGAAGCTGAAGCTTGGACGTCATTGGACCTTCCAACAGGACAACGATCCCAAGCATACCTCAAATTCCACCAAGGCTTGGTTGCAGAAGAAGTCCTGGACGATTCTACAGCCCCATCACAGTCACCTGACATGAACCTCATAGAAAATCTCAGGTGGGATTTGAAGAAGATGGTTCCAGCACACAAACCCAAGAATATTACTGGAGGGATGGGCTAAGATTCCTCCAGAACTCTGCCAGACGATATGCATCTCATTTGCAGCAGGTCATAACAGTAAAAGCGTGCTCTACTAAGTACTGAAGATGCTTTCCATGAAGGGTTTGAATAATTTTGAGACTGGAGAAGTCATTATAAGTTGCATTTTCAGTTGAATTTGTGGAAACCACTTGAAGCATTCGTTGTGTTGAACTATTTCGATTGCTTTTGTTTGATTTGTTCATTGCAAACAGCTGAAAGTCTGCACATTTTGACAATAAACCTGATTTACACTGGGGCTTGAAGAACTTTGATTGCAACTGTACTTTAACCAGCAGTTAAACAGAATAAACAAAGCACGTACAGTTGTATCTCATGGTAATAAGCAAGTTTATACATTAATGTGCATAATCGAGTTTTGTCTCACTGTTCCGCTTATTAATATTAGTGTAATGTCTCATTTCCAACAGACAAAGTCAAAGCTACACAGAAACCAATAGTACGTAAGACGAAGGAAAGCTTACCATAGGTGGAGAGACCGTAAGGTTGTGTGGTTTGAGAGTATGGTGTATACACTGTAGACTGCTGCATGCTGCTGAACTGGGTCTGTCCAGTGTAGGGAGACATGGGCGGAGCCACGGGCGTGGACAGGATGTGGGGATAAGGCCTGTCAATCAAAAAGATCAGGACTCTCAAACATATTTGTATGGATCTGTTTGTGTGGTGTTTGTTAGAGTAAGTGGATATATTTCATGCCTTCAGGCCAGGGAACATGAGAGTAGCCGAAACTACCGATGTATGTATGTGTGTGTGTGTGTGTGTGTGTGTGTGTGTGTGTGTGAATAGTTCCTTACTTGGATGGATAAAGGGGAGGTGAGTACTGATGTGCAGGTCGAGGACTAAATCCACTGCTGGTTATAACTGCACATAAAAAAAAAGATAACACAAGTGGTATCAGTTTAGATCAATAAATCGCACAATTTCACACACACACACACACGGTTTGGATCAAGATCCAGCAGGAAATAGCAACATGTGTCATCTATCAGCTCCACTTTGATACATTCTTTACTGAACAGCAAATCTGCAGGGCAGAACATGAATCCTGGACAACTCGTTCTCATAGAGCATCTGCCAAAAGCTGTAAATCCTCACACACACACACACACACACACACACACACACACACACACACACTCTAAAATGACAGTTAACTGTCTTTTTCTGTTCATTCACTAAAAGGAGAAGAAAAACGATGAACTTCTCACTATTAAGTTAACGATATCAAAAATGACAACCTTTCATTCATTCTTCTCCACCCCCCCGCCCCACCTTCTATTCCTTTTCTGTGCTGAATTAATTTCATCTCAATGCACTAGTGCCTTTCCTTTCCTTTCCTTTCCTTTCTTTCCTTCATCCATTCATCTCCTTCCATTTCTCATTTGTTTCCTTTTCTTTCTTTTCCTTTCCTTTCATTCTCTTCCGGTACCGGTCCTTTCCTTTCTTTTACTTTCCTCTCCTTTCCTTCCCTTGCCTTCCCTTCAGTTACCAGTCCTTTCATTTCCTTTCCCTTCTCTCTTGTCCTTGTCATGACGTCAGCACTTCCATGTCCTTCCTCCCCCCCTATTTTTTTTTTACTTTCCTCACCATTTATTTTTTCATCCATTCATTTATTCCCTTTATTCATTTTCTTTCCTAGATTTCGCAGCTCCTTCATTTTTACGTTCCTTTTTTTCTTTTTCCTTGCTAGCACTTCCTTTTCCTTGCATTTTCCTTTCGATCCCTTTTCTCACGCCAGTTCTTTTCCTTTCATTTTCATCTTGTCTCTTATGTCTTGCCATAATGTACTTACCTTTCCTTCCTTCCTTCTTTAATTCCTTCCTTCCTTTCTTAACTCACTCCCTCCCTTAGCGCCCTCTCTCCCTTCCTTCCTTCCTTCCTTCCTTCCTTATCCCCTGCCTCCCTTCCTTCCTTTATTCCTTCCTTCCCTTCTCTTTCCATAAAACACCTGAAATACTAAAATAAAATGTTTTTAAATAATAATAATAATAATAATAATAATAATAATAATATGTCTGTGTATGTCTTTCACTGAATAAACCCATGAGCATTGAAGGAAATAAGACATGTGAGTCCAGACTTTTGTATAGTAGTACATATCTATTCTATATTAAAGCACTTCATAAACTAGATACGTTTTCTTAACTGAGTTTAACAGATCCTTCCCACTGTGAGATTGATGGACTCATAAACTTCTTTAACACACTCCTATATGATACCATGTAAACATCTCTCTCTCTCTCTCACACACACACACACACACACACACACTTTTCCACACACGTTTCTTTGTCTCTTAACTATTGAGACATCAGACCCTTCTGTCAGCTGGAGCATGGGCCTCAGCTCTCTCTGCAGGGGGGATGAATGGTTGGAGAAGTTCGGGATCTGCTCGTGTGTGTGTGTGTGTGTGTGTGTGTATGTATGTCTGCTAAATAAAGAGACAATGCTGTGCTGACGTTAAGCCAAGGACAGCAATTGAGGCGCTTTCAGCAAGTACTGTCAGAGAGTTATACTAGGTTTTGTGTGTGTGTGTGTGTGTGTGTGTGTGGGTGTGTGTGAGATATTTTACCTGACCCTGTGTAAGTGTCCAGCCCTGTATCTCCGGCTGTGCTGACTGCTTCACTGCTGTTCAGCGGCTCTGTCTTTACTGAGGGGAAACAAAGATATTAAAATCATATAAAATCTCCCGTAAAAGAGCCATAACTTAAAAAAAAAAAAAAAAAGTCATATGATGTATGAACAGCAGCCACACCAAAGCCTTTCTACATCATACAAACAGCTTTACAGCCTTTTAGCCAACAGTGTGTCTATACTGTCCTCCAGTATAGTGTATATACTGTGTGTATATACTGTAGCTTTACAACACACTTCAGCACACGATAAAACACAGTGTCTCTAAGTATGTTCACTCTACACACACATGCAATGTACCATAGTCCTTCGTACTTGGGGCAGTGGGCGGAGTGTTGCAGCCCAGCAGCCAATCAGCCGTGTTTAGAACGGTCATGTTCTCGCCTGAGGGAGGGGGGTAGGGGGGGGTAGGGGGGGGTGGGTAGTCAGTTATATCATGGACTACATTATGCAGAAAGGTTTCACTAAAAACAAGCGTGTCCAGTGTTAGTCTACATTCATGTTGGGTTGTGTTTAACATGTTTTCTAGAAGATTCCACATGAAAGTTCTCATGTTGACATAACCCATGGAAAGTCGCTTTACAGTCGATGCTTTGTAAAGTTTTAGTCCTACTGATTCTTTTCTTAGTAACTCACCAACATGTCTAAGGAATATGTTGATGAACAGTTTTGTCTAGTTTATACTATCTAAACAACCTGCTACAGTGCATGCTAGCTAGCTACATTGCAAGACTCAGCCATCAGCCAGCTTAGGCCTGAAGACCATATTTCCCAGTCGCCTAGTAACAGTGTTGTCACAATTTTAACCTCATGAACGGTAAGCGTATTTCGCTTTTCCAATTCAAGTAAATGTTCAGAAAAGGTCAGCAAGGCTGCAGGTTTTTGTTCCATCCAAGCAGAAACACACTTGATACAACTTTAAAGATGGACATCAGTCTTAACGGATATCATTGGACACCCTGTGTAAAGGTTCAAACCCATTAAAGTATTTTGGGTTGTTGGGGTCGACAGACTGAGTTGTTCCCAGTTTATTAGATCCAACGAATCGTTAAGTATGTATGATAATTACTGTGTGAAAATCATCTGCTGCTAGGCCAAAAAGGGACCAGCACTGGACCGCTGCTGATCAGATGTTATATGAGTGGTGAATCACTCTCAATAAAAAACTGACATGATATTAGTGTATCAGATGCAGCAGCGTCGATAAGGTTTTTAAAAACTAGCTTAAAAAATAGCCTAGAGACAAATCTAGAGACATTAGCAACTGTCCAGCACTCGATACGGCTTTCCAGTTCACACCACAGCTGCTGGTTATACAAGTTGAGAGTGCACTTTCGGTTGACTCACCACCAGTGTGTGTAAAACCTGACTTTGTTGCGCTTATGTGAGCCAATTTTCCTAACAACCAATCACTAATCACAATCATTGTTCCTAAAGATCAATCAGTGATCACCATTGTTCCCAACAACCAATCACTGATCATCATTGTTTCCAACAACCAATCACTGATCATCTTTATTCCCAAGAACCAATCACTGATCACCATTGTTCCCAACAACCAATCACTGATCAACATTATTCCCAACAACCAATCACTGATTGCCATTGTTCCCAACAACCAATCACTGATCACCATTGTTCCCAACAACCAATCACTGATCACAATCATTGTTCCTAAAGATCAATCACTGATCACCATTATTCCCAACAACCAATCACTGATCATTATTCCCAACAACCAATCACTGATCACCATTATTCCCAACAACCAATCACTGATCATCTTTATTCCCAACAACCAATCACTGATCACCATTGTTCCCAACAACTAATCACTGATCGCCATTGTTCCCAATGACCGATCACTGATTGCCATTGTTCCCAACAACCAATCACTGATCACCATTGTTTCCAACAACCAATCACTGATCAACATTGTTCCCAACAACCAATCGCTGATCACCATTGTTTCCAACAACCAATCACTGATCACCATTATTCCCAACAACCAATCACTGATCACCATTATTACCAAGAACCAATCACTGATCACCATTATTACCAACAACCAATCACTGATCACCATTGTTCCCAACAACTAATCACTGATCGCCATTGTTCCCAGTGATCAATCACTGATCAATATTGTCAACAACCAATCACTGATCAATATTGTTCATAACAACCAATCACTGATCAATATTGTTCTCAATGATCAATCACTAATCACTATTGTTCCCAACAACTAATCACTGATCTCCACTGTTTTATAATGATAATCACCGATCACCATTATTTCCGACAACCAGTGACTGATCACCACTGTTCCCAACAACTAATCACCATTGTTTGTCCCACATGCACAATTCTTTGCTGCTCATTTTAAACTCACTTCTTGGTGCTATTTACAGTAATAAACGTTAATCTATCTGTAACAGGTTCCTTCATGCCTGTTTCTTGACCTCTCACTACAAGTGCTTCATCTCATCTGAGTTTCTGTTAGAAATTATATTATCCTGTAAATAATTTCAAACAATTGTCAATTGTAATTGTAAATTGGTGACTTCAATGAAACTTTGGTACAGAAGTGTGCTTATTTATTGACAAAGCAATTTAATAAAGCACATTTTAGGTAAAAACCTATATCCTTTTTCTTTTTTTAGATATGTGTGTACCCTGTATGTACATACTAATGTTTGGGCACTTGTGTGTAACTGTACGCTTTCACAAGACGAACTTCCACAGGCAGTGTGATTCGTGCTTGCCTGTAGCTCTTTGTCAGTTTCTGTGTGTGTGCGTGTGTGTGTGTGTGTGTGTGTGTGTGTGTGTGTGTGTGTGTGTGTGTGTGTGTGTGTGTGTGTGTGTGTGTGTATTCAAATTGCACTGTGTGATGATGAGGTAAACTAAGGAGAATGTTGAATATGTCGCTGTTTTGGCAGCGTGTGTGTGTCTGTAAAAATCATTAGTCGCACTCCGATCGGAATGATTTACAGACTTCTGCTGTCTTTTCCTCTCTGTGTTCCTCTATTGTTTCATTCGGCCAGCATGTCAAAACCAGATGAGATCACTGCTGCCCACACACACACACACACACACACACACACACACACACACACACACACACACACAGCTATCTGAAGCGTGAAAATGAATGTGCATTTAATATACACAGTATTTCTCGATTTGTTTAGAATTTTCCTCCCAGCAATAAAATTCTCTAAATACAGGAAATAGCTTACAGTACACCGAATTCTCAATCAAACACAAAACACAAACTACAAACAGCCAAACACACACACACACACACACACACATGTCATATTTTATTCCAGTTGACTCCTAATGACTCAGTGTAGTTTTTCTACTTACCAAACCAGAGTGGATTTGACCTTCAAAACTCAAGTAAATAATCTCCCTGACCCACTCTTGACCAGAACAGCACTCGCTACGGCAGGAAACACACTCCTGACTCCAGACATGAACTCAGACCTTCATTCATATACGCAACTATTTACAGAAGCTCCTTATCCAGAACCTTCAGCTTTAGTACCAGTGTATTTTAAATATCTGAGATAAAGAGACTGTGTGTTAACATAAACCCTTAAAGAAAACATTTTCAAACGAAATTGTTATCTAACATACGCTTTTCGTGTATGATGTCCACACTCGTAGGCTAATTCGAAACTCATAGGTTCATTTAAAACTGTTTTTAAAAAGACAGGATATAAATCACCTCCAAACCAAAGAAATTCTAATGTTATATACACCATTATACTGAATTTTATTCATCCATTAAGTGTTGCTCCTCCCAGTCCAACACCGGCTGATGGCGACAGACACAGAACGTCTCAGGCATTTCTGTGTTAACGTTCTACACAAAAAGGTCTAATCAGGTTAAAAAAAAAAAAAAAAAAAACTTGTTACATTGTAACAAATATTAGCTTTGTCCCCGCTAATCCCCCCCTCCCATAAGATATCCTTTATCATTGCAGGAAAACTGCACAATTGCTGTTTTTCTTTAAAAAATGGTATTTGCAATCATTTTGTACATCAAACTCTTCAGAAATTGTTCTTGTGGAACATTTTCGACTTAACATTTTTTAGACGGCAAACATTTTTCAGCAGTAATGCTTTTATCCCATTTTACTCCTCTGATGCTATTTGAGGTCTTCAGTTCCTTTAATTAAGAAAGAAAGAAAGAAAAAAAATCCAAATTAATTTGAATCTGCACGTGTGCATTTATTAAGCAGTAACACCATCTTTAAATTTGGGAAGTGTTTTATAATTTATGCATGAAATGCATATCTGTAGCGGTCAATGGTCAATTACCAGTCAAACCAATGCCGATGTGTTTTCCTGTACTGAAAAAAGAATGGAAACCCTGTGTTTACTTACAACTTTTGAATCATAGAAATTTAGGGGAAATTCCTTCATTCTGTCGTTAAAGCACTTTAATCAAATCTCTAATCAAATGTAGTTGTAAATTTATAAATTAAACTTTGTGTAATTTATCCTTTCAGAATGCTATATTTTATGGTATTTGTTGTCAACATAATCAGAATCGTGCAGGGATACCATAAAACCTGTTGGATTTATTATTATTATTATTATTATTATTATTATTATTATTATTATTATTGTTATTATAGTGAAAGAGCTGAAGCTTGGATTTGCGTCATACACAGTATTTCATGATTGAATTCAACAACTGGCCTTTGACTTCCATTATAAATGAGTTTGGAGTAAACTGGTTTTCTGTCCTTTTCTCAGTACGAAGGAGTGTGTCAAAATTCCTTCCTGTGGTAATCGCACATAAATTACAAATAAAACGGATTGGGATTAGGTCGCAAAACACTTAAATAATTCTTTATTACAACAGAAATACACTTAACGTTGACTTCTTCCTCTTTCCTGGCCATTCTAAACCTTTTATAGCTGTGATAACCCTGCACTCATTCCAGAGGTAAGTCAAAGATTTCACATTTAGGTAGGAGAAATGTTCAGCGCAGACTGTGTAGAGCACACAACAACACACGCTAATTACTAGAATTAAAACTTGCTGGCAGTTGGGTTCAAAAACCTTCATATGGAGAAATTTTCTATTATACTATACTATTTCTATATTTCTATCATTACAGTATATTTATGTTTTCTTAAATTTGAGATGTCAAACTATGATGTGATGTTAAACCGAGGTCCTGACTCTCTGTGGTCATTAAAAATCCCAGGAGACTTATCGTAAACAGTAGGGGTATAACCCCGGTGTCCTGGTGAAATTCCCCCATTGGCCCTTCTCTATCATGACCCCCTAATAATCCCCATCTCTGGATTGGCTACATCACTCTCTCCTCTCCACTAATAAATGGCGCACTTATATAGCGCTTTTATCCAAAGCGCTTTACACTGGTTCTCATTCACCCATTCACACACCAATGGCAGCTGAGCTGCCATGTAAGGCGCTAACTTGCCATCGGGAGCAATTTGGGGTTCAGTGTCTTGCCCAAGGACACTTCGGCATGTGGAGTCATGTGGGCTGGGAATCGAACCGCCAACCCTACGATTAGTGGACAACCCGCTCTACCACCTGAGACACAGCCGCCCTAATAGCTAATAAGCACTAATAACCTAAGCACTAATAGCTGGTGTGTGGTGGGTGTTCTGGCATCATGGATGCTACACACTAGCGGTGGTTGAGGGGATCCCGACTTTGAGTGTCTAGAAAAGTGCTGTATAAATGTAACACTAACAAGGTCTTAGACAAAAAACCCCCCAAATTTTGTCCCAAATGCAACTTGATTTAAATTTTTTTTTTTTTTGCCAGAATTCAGCCACAGCAACATCCGACAGGTTTTCCTAGACCACCACACGTTTATAGACTCTACACCAGAGTTTCACAGCTTTAAACATGAATCTGAGCCCAGACATTTGTACCCATACACTAAAAATCTATTGCTTAAGGTGTTCACCAGTCCTGGGTTTCTAACTGTGAACTGCATTATTTAAAATAACAACCATAAATAGTAAATAATACTAATTCAATTATAGTGACTGAAAAGCATTTAGGAACTGTAACATCCCTATTACTTCTGGGATATACTCTGAGCTACCCCCAAATTTCAAAGAAATGGTACATTCCAACAAATGACTGCATATACTTGCTTTTTATGTACTAACATTTCAAGGGTTTACCCAAAATGGCGCAAAAACAAAACTACAAGTAATCAGAAATCCTGTTAACAAGACCAGGCTGGAGAGTTGTAGATAGTGAATCGCATTCAAATTCAACACTTGGATGCACAACTTGGAACTGTCTTGAATGGGTTAGTTGAAGATTACAGCACTAAGGCTGTCAGTAAATATAAATGTCCAGTGGGAACAGGAACACGAAGAAGACCCAGGTGGCGGCTCAGTGGTTAAGTCGTTTGGGCTACTGATCAGAAAGGTTGTGAGTTCAAATCCCAGCATTGCCAAACTGCCCTTGTTGTGTCCTTAAGTAAGACCCTTAATCCACTATTGCTCAGTGGCATTAGCTTTCCATTACAACCAAAAATGAGCAAATGTAAATCATGAAATATATCAATGTGCTGATGGAAGGATCAAAATTTGCCATGAGCCAAATGAAGTCGTAATGCTTGACCTGAACAGTACAGGCTGGGGGTAACACTGAGAAGGCACTTGGTGTCCCAGTCATAACCCTGACGAATGTCTGAGTGGCATGATGGCATCCTTTCATGGCTACTGATTTATCATTTCTAGCATGTGACCATTCCAGGAACATGACAGCAATGTTTCATTGCTTCAGTGACCTGCACATTCCTTGTACGTTGCAACTTTGGGATGAAGTGAAATAATCTGTCTGTGCAGTCACAGTGCAATTCAGACATTTCCACATGGAGCAACATTTCATCCAGGATCTTGCAGAACCCATGTCCAGGCAAATTTATACGGATTTGAAGGTCAGCAGAGGTACATCACACTACTAGGTGGGTGTACTTAATAATCAGGCAATGTAGTGTATACAAGTAAGGAATAAAACACTTGGGGGTATGGTGTTATAGGAAAATAATCGTATGACAGGGTGGTGCGTGCGAGTAACACGATGAAGTTGATTATTTTCTTATAACAGCACATCCCGAAGTGTTTCATTCATCTTATACTACAACAATTTGCCAGCTATTACAATTAAAAAAATATTACTTAAACAATGACACCTTGTATTTTTATCCATTTTTAGCTACATGAAATGTTGTGGAATGGCAGCAAAACAAGTTAGTTCCTGTTATCACTTATGTTATAGCAGTTTGCCATGTCAGAAACATTACAGCTTTACCTCTGACTGTTGCAAATTGCTGACACTGGAGACTCCTTCCAAAAATGCTACATACATGTCTCCTCACAGAAAACTAGACTAATCATAACTGAGAACTCAACAGTGCTGTGGACTAAATATATATAACATACACAATATGATAACTCATAAAGCATGTCTGATAACTAATTATGCTACACTGATGTTGAAATGCAAGCAATACGGTTACCATGACGCGGCTTTTCATGTTATGAACTCGACATACGAAAGAAAACTAGGATTTCTACATGACACAGTATTGTTCCATAATCTACACTAGTCTCTAAGTGTCTCACCTCCTGTTCCGTTGGTCGAGACGCTGTTAGTGAGGAGACTCTTGTCCAGTTTGGAGCTGCCATCGCTGCCACTGGCGACTGTGTGCTGAGGGCTGGTTAATTCCTGCATTTCCAATGACCTGCCAACAAACAACGGACTGGATCAGATGCTCCAAAAACAACCCGGATATGAGGTTTAGTTGGGAGAGAGAAAGTTTAGCTGGGAGAGAGAAAGCCCTGAAAATGTAAGAAGGAATAAGAAGAGGCACGAATATGGGGCAAGGACAAAGAAGAAAAGGAAATGAATCATAAAATCTGAAAGTGATTTTGCTGGAAGATGCCATGTGTTTGGCCGAGCGAATATGACTCTATCCCAGAAGCATCAGCAACAGTTCAAGGTTTCACATATGAGGAACCCAAGCCATTTTTAAAAAAAAAAATACATTTTAAACTTCCTTCATATGTAGCTCACAGAGCACTTGTTAAGTTTTCTAATTATTTGTTGTTCATTTTCTCAAACTGAATGATTACTTAATTTGCCTGATCGGGCTTTTGCCAAATTTAAAGTCTGAAAACACTTATTTTTGGTGTATGAGTCATTCCTACTAGCTTGCATATCTCAGGCAATGACATGGTGATACAGAAAACCAGTTAGGACTCATTTTTCCTGCTAACATCCCAGGAATCCAACACCTTCCTATAGAAAACTACTATTGTAGTATTTTGTAGCCAGGGACTCATTTAACTATAAAACTGAATTTCTCAGTACAGATTGATGAACATAATCTAACTGGTCAGCACTTATATAGCCCTTTTTCCCCAAAGAGCTTTACACTGGTTCTCATTCACCCACACACACACCGATGGTAGCAGAGCTGCTATTCAAGGGGCTAACATGCCATCGGGAGCAACTTGGGATTCTGTGTCTTGCCCAAGGACACTTCGGTATGTGGAGTCACGTGGGCTGGGAATCGAACCTCCATCCCTACGATTAGTGGACAACCCACTCTACCACCTGAGCCACAGCCGCCCCGTCTAACTGTTTAAATATTGGACTCATTATTTAAATGTGTAATAGTAATAATAGGGAGCCACAGAGCATTTTGTTACTGAACTTTCCACTCAGAGAACGCATGAGGAAGGTGCAAACTGACGTTATCTACATAGGCTACTCATTTGTGAGGTATTGAGAGGCAGGGTGACATTAATAGCAACATAACCTCAGACAAAATCAAGTCACACTTGAAGTTACTTACAGCATCCATCATACGGTCTAGCAGCTCATTTTGAGTGGTTTTAGACATACTTTTGTTTAACTACGTTTAAGGTAATCTCATTAAGCAGGGTTGACAGCTTTCAGCAACATTTTCAGCCTAACTACATCACAAAACCACACAAAAGACCTGGAAAAGTTTGGCACTGGAAAACGGAGACATTTTTCTTCTTCCTTTGCTTGGGGAAACAAGTATTTCACACGTATTTCTGATGTAGGGGGATTTTCCACACCATAATCCTTCTTTCCTCATCCCAATATTTGTAATATATCTTACACTAGAAGCGCTTCTGCCTACATCATAGCCACACTGTCTGGATATTACGTGTTGCCTTTTGAGGAAATTTATTAAGACTTAATTCTGATCATTTGCTATAAAACAAGATCTTGGATTCCACAGAGTATTTTTTCTTAAACTAGCCCAATCTGGCAACTCGGTCATTCACTGACATGTTCGCTCTTCCTCCCCTACTGAAAATGTTCATAGAGTGAGCATGGGGCAACTTTCCCTATTGACCTCTATTAGTGCTTTTTGCAGTTCCCATTTTTGACCACAAGGGGCAATAATAATTGTATAGAAGCTAAAGCTGGCCACACACTTGAAGATTTTAAGCCTGATTTGCACCCTTCCAACGACCTTAACAGGTGGTGGTGTGGGGGGTGGGGGGTGTGAGGGATGGGGGGTGTGTGGGGTTTGTGGTGATCCGATTCAAGGCTTGTCGCTACCGACTTTTTGTCCAAAAAAATCCTCAATTGTGTGGTTTCATTACGATTATTTTTCCTAAACGGTTGATATTCACGACTCTTGACCGGCCTGCCGGAGGCGGGATACCCGCAATAGCCAATGAGAGCGGTCAAGCGTCACCAACCGGGTGTTGTGTGCTTTTATAGCGGAAACATGGCAGCCACAAACATGCCACGGAAGACACGACTATGTGTGTGTTTACAAAGAAATGCCTATCATGTAGAGGATGTTTAGTAAATAAAGTTACCTTTAGCTAAAATTGCTATTTTGCCATTTTGTTTCTCCTTTTTTGTTTTTCACTGCAAAATATAACGCACGCCAGGAGAACCAGCTGACGACGTCGATCGTTACTCCATATTTGTTTTTCTTCTGAAGTCACGTTTGATAAAACGCGAGTTTCTGTGAGATCTCGTGTCTGTGAAACCATTACTACAATCGACAGGTGTGCCGTCTCGTGTTCTGGCTGAATCGTCTAGCGTGTGCGTTCGGAGGATTATAACTGTAACCAAGTGGTAAATGGTCTGATTACTGCCGAAGTTAGAAAAGCTGTTATTGCCTAAGTTGTCCTTTAGGTGTCAGTAAGTAGCGATGTTGGGTACAAGTCAAGAGGCTAGGCACACGCACACCCACACACACTACGCAATGTTCTGTGAGAAGTGCGAGAGAGAAGTTCACTCTTCTTGAGTTTGCTTGGTAGATTTCACATCATCCAGTGTGTTCATCTAAAATGTTGGGAGTTTCAACTCCTGGGAATTGAAGGTATTGTGCGGTGCAGGAGCTCATAATTTTTTCCCACTGCCATATTGTTGTATTGTCAGATGTCAAACTTGTCAGCAACACTATAGTCAAATCACTTATCAGATCAATTACTGAATGAATTTAAATCTAAAGAACCCTTTAAATGTGTTCCTGGTGGTCAATCTAAATCCACGGTCACATAACGTTAAACATCGGTTGAAACTGTCCTCATGTCTGTGGTCTCCCGCGGTTTTAAAATCGGTTAAGATAAAAAATCGTCTAGCGTGTCCCTGGCATAAGTGGGGCAAAGATCACACTGATTGTGCAACATCTGGAAGGGTGAGCGACTCAACGAAACCTCATCTTATATTTGTCAAATAGCAACATTCTTTAAAATCATATGTAATTATTATTTCAATGCAACAGAGTTTCCATTACAGAAATGGTTCCAAGTGTAATCCCTTCAGAAAGTTAAAACCATTTATCATCCAAAGAAACTTTTTTTTTTTGGGCTGTATCCACCATACAGCCAAATGCTATAGATTTATTTTTTAGTTCAGTTTTCTATTAACTCTCAGGCACATGACATAAAGAAGAGACAAACACTTAAGACACAATAAAGTTCTCTCAACCACTCTACTCACAAAACCGACACTATTCATCTCATTATAACAGGATATAAAACTATTCTCATCTCTCTCTCTCTCTCTCTCTCTCTCTCTCTCTCTCTCTCTCTCTCTTTCTCTCTTTCTCATGGCTGCTTCTCTAATCAGGCTACATCATTCAAATAGACATGGCTGCTTTTTCCTGTCTATGGCAGAAACATCTGTACAAAATTTAGTCCCACAAAGACACACACACACACACACACACACAGTCTGAGATCCAGGTACCAAATAGTCTTTGAACGTACACTTTTACAGTACACCCACTCACACATGCAATGACTTTAACATCCCTCTCTCTCTCTCTCTCTCTCTCTCTCTCTCTCTCTCTCTCTCTCTCTGTGTGTGTGTGTGTGTGTGTGTTTATCCTCTCTGTGTGCATCTCCTTCTGTTCAGACTCATAAAACACTTACTATCACTGTCAAACGTCACAGCCAGACATAAATGACCCCTAAATGGACATCATGTTTGATACATGGTCGTGTGTGTGTGTGTGTGTGTGTGTGTGTGTGTATGAATATATGTATGTATTAGTTACCTGTTGTCAGAAGGGTCTGAAGCGGGAGGATCAGAGAGAGGTTTCTTCACCTGTAGAAGAACAGAAAAGAGCATAATTATTCTCCTTTTCTCAAATTTTTAGTTTTCTTTCGCACAAAACACGGCTGAAATCCAGCAGGTTATTTGTTTAAATAAAATTCCTTTTATTTATTCCTGGAGTCACTAGTCTACTTTTGGTTTAAAAATTTTTTTAAAAAAATCCCCTTCTCTCAAAACAGAAGGATAGAAGAATATACCATTTTATAGCATGGTATTTTCACAGTTTTTTGTGTAAATCGTCGTATAATTACTTTTAAACAGTGGTCTATATGACTAAAGAACAAGTCACTGGCATTCTCACACACAAAGATTATAATAAAGAATATAATAAAAGTATACACACAGATCAAACATAACATTAAAACCACTGACAGGTGACGTGAATAACATTGATTATCTCGTTACAGTGGCAGCTGTCGAGGGGTGGGATATATTAGGCAACAACCGAACATTCAGTTCTCGAAGTTGAGGTTTTGGAAGCAGGAAAAATGGGCGAGCGTAAGGATCTGAGCGACCTTCACAAGGGCCAAATTGTGATGGCTGGACGGGATGTGTTGGCTAGAGCATCTCCAAAGCGGCAGGTCTTGTGGGGTGTATATAGCACTAGTGGAAATGCTTCTAATTTGCATTTTTTTCTAATTTAATAAACACTTTTCATTACAAATTACATTACTGACCGCAACTTGAGTGAAAAGGAGAATCTTTGAAATACTGACATGGATTTCAGAGTTATTTAGTATTCGATACGGCCCCTTTTTGCTTTAATGCCGGTGTGGACTCGAGTAGTACGGACTCCACTAGTTTGTGCGAAACCTTATGGAAAATAAAATCCATCAGAATGTCGTCGATAGAAGAGATTAGACATGAAGACACGCTGACCGTTTGTACAAAGCAGTTAACATGGTCAATATCACACATTTGCTTTAGATTGCAGAATCTTGAATACTAAACGCTCAAGACAGTGTGAATATTGACTTTCTTTCTTTGAAATATTTCAGAATTCGAAAACCTTCTGTTTATTTCCAATTTTAAATGAATAAGAAAAAAATGTCCCAGATATTCAACATGGACCCCGCTGTATTTACATATACAGCCATGTGAACTGCAATAAAACAAATTTACAAATGAAATGAAGTGAGATGACATGAAATGGTGGTGCTATCTTACATGTAATCCGTGCTGCAGTGCATAAGGTGCCATGTAAATCACTCCAAAGAATTATGTTCTAATCAGCACGTTACCTTCACTTTATGTTTCTAACAGCGTAACTGCTCAATTGTAATGGACACTGGTAGAAAATTTATGAATGATGTTTCAGTTATACAGGTACATCAGATCTTTTTCCCGAAAGATTCTGCAACGAAGCCCAAATCATCAGAAACAGATTCCTAATATGGAAATTAAATTGCACTTCATAGACGTTTGTGCCCTTAACACCTAAAGGCTATAGAAATTAATACAAAGGTTTATATACTTCTACTTCTTCATACGATTAGGGTTTGGTTCGGAATGTGAAACAATCCTGATGATATTTCTGAATGTGATATAAAAGCTTCTTCCACTTCCCCCTGAGGACTTTCCTATTATTTATCAGCACCTTTTAGCCATGGCTTTGTGTGCACGTTTCTTCCATTTGCTGTGAACGACGGTGTCCCCGTGTCTTGTTTATTCCCCTCTGCAGCCCTGTACAACGCCGACGTTTTCTGATAAAGCGCTTTTCCTGATTGCCACAGCAAACCACTTCATAGATAGTTCGAGCTTTAAGACTGAAGATAAGTATATAATAAGACTTAAGAAAGTAACTGTGTCGATGACCTTAAAAGTGCAATAGGTGCTGATTTAAAAAAAAATTTAAAAAATTATTCATACAAATAACCTACGCAAAATGCGTAGAGAATGATGAAAGATAACTGTTTAAGCCATGGCCTCAGGACAGGTGTTTAACGTGGCTGACAAAACTAGTCCGGGAAAACTGCGTTATGACCCGGAGTGCTTGTTTAGGTTTGAACGTGCATCGTCAGTCATTTTTTAGATCCGTTCACACGCAACCTGAAATCGGCACGCTCCCAGAACAGCCAGATAACTCTCCTATGCTCCCCCCCCAAAGTGGAGTCATTTATTACTGGTGATGGGGATAGGAATGAAGCTGAGTGCAGGATTAGCAACATTCCTCACATAACGCCCTGTAAAACCGGATAAATTCATTTAACTCAAAAAATTCGAGGAAACTAATTACCTCAAACATTTTTACGTTGATAAATCAATTTCTTTAAGCCAAATACACTTAAATATAACAAGTTTGAGTTCATTTTTTTTGTTGTTCTATTTAAGTGTATTTGGCTTAAAGAAATTGATTCATCAACATAAAAAGTTTGAGGTAATTAGTTTCCTCGAATGTTTGGAGTTAAATGAACTGATCCGGTTTTACAGTGCAGGTATGTAAACTTAGTCTGTGTAAAGCTTTGAATTATTTGAACGGCAGCTTTACATAACAAATCAATTAGACAGTGAAGGTACCGTCCTGTTAAATCATTATGAGTCATTTGCGTAAAAAAATAAATTTGATTTGATTCACATTTACTTTTCTAATAATCTTCCTAATGCTCCTTTAAATCGTTACACAATTTAACAAGGTGCATTCAAATAAGTGTATTAGAGCATGGGAATGTTTCAGCTTGAGCTGTAAAATAGAGGAACTTTTGCACTCATTGTTTATCTGTCATGAACGGTCTGCTTTTGCTTAAGGATAAATATGTATCTGCGAGCCAAAAGATACGCTTTCCTAACAAAAACGGACGCCTCGCTGTTTCCTCCGCTCACTTTTTCCTCACCTCTCCTCTCCTCTTTCTGTTTTTGGATTCATTTGTCAGAGTGTGGGTGTAATTTAACGAGCCGCTCCTCGTATTTCGTTCTCGAAGAACACTTTTGCCACTTTTTGTTGCTTTTCTTAATATCGACTCTACGTTACGGAATTCCCTCGCTTTCCCCGTGATATACGCCTGCGAAGACAAAAGGCTCGGATCAAAGCGTGGAGAAATTTAGAACGTCTATAAACGTCTCATATTCAATTTAGACCACTTACCCCTTGCAAACTACAGAGCCTGCAGTCATATGGGACCTTAATTGAAAACACACACACACATGTACATGAATACGCATGTGTGTCAGATGTAACGTGTGGTTTTGGGAGGGGTTCAGAGCATGTTTGGAATATTGAGTGGTCGCTGTGCAATGTCACACACACACACACACTCATTGCAGCTCTTATTTTACTTTAGTGTGGTCCAAATACTTGGAAAGGAATGTGTGTGTGTGTGTGTGTGTGTGTGTGTGTATGTGTGTGCATCTCTAAACCAAACCATTGAAAGCCTGATGCTTTGGGCTTGAGGTGTTTGTGGATGCAGGTGCAGACAAGAGCCGTACATGCACAGTGTGTGTGTGTGTGTGTGTGTGTGTGTTTGTGTGTGTGGAGGCAGCAGGAATGAATAGGTGACTGTTCTGTCATCAGCAATGGGAAGTAACAGATTATACGCAATCCGGCATCTCAAATAGTTCCTGGGAAAAAAAGGAACCTTGTCTCGGCAATAAGAATTCTCCGAGTTCTACTCCAAAGCAAGTCCTATTTATTTCTAAAGCCCAAAATCACAAGCATGGCTCACTGGGCTTTATAGACTCTTAGAAATGAATAATGCATGGATTTGATTCTCTATAAAGACAAGCAATAATGCTTGTCCCTCCCCGTGAATGCAGTGATTTTCATAAACGACAAAAAAGCAGTGGGGCGAGAATAATAAATAAAGCAGCAGACATGAAGCTACACATCTACAGGCAACTCCAGAGTCATTTACATTTAATAGCAATGTAGTGAGAAAATTGAGTCATACATTCATTTTTGCCCGTGTCGTTGATGGGTGCCAATAATTCTCAGCATGACTGTATGTAATATGGAAGATCAGCAAATACGCACACAACACTCGCAGGGATTCCCAGGAAACTTCAGAAATTCTTATGAGATTAGAAATGATTTTTCTTTTACGTTTCGGCTCCGTGGTCCCCGCCCCCTCTTTAGTAAAAAAACAAAAACAAAAACAAATAAAAACTGGCTACAGTGAAATACCGTAAAAGAATGTATACTAACGTTCTTTACATGCGATTGCCTACAGTGTTTATAGGAAGCCTAGTGTACAAATAAAACCCAACATTCCGAAGTTTTATTACTCCTTCAGTCGTAGGAAAAACACTTTCTTGTGACAAACCCAGCTTTGCAAGGCACATCTTCCGCGCAGTAAGCGAGAAATTTCGCCGAAGGAACGGAAAAATAACGTTATTAACTGGTTAAGCACTTTTAAAACCATGTTTTCGCACAGTTTAAGACCAAACAAAAATGCGTTTTTTTAAATTTCTTTTTGTTCCATGTGGCGTAAGTAATCCCTGATTATAGTGTACCGTGTTGTGCTGTTCCTTTTTACAGCGAAATCCCAATCCCATCAACATTTCCCATGCGATAATGTGAGTAACATGTGACCACGTGCGAACAAAAGTGTTTCTACATGTTAACCCCTGAAACTGCAGAGTAAACACAAATAAAATCATGCCCTACATGTGATTTAGCATGTGAAAATGAATAAATCACGTGACAAATAAAAGCACATGCACTACACGTGGAAAAAAAAAAAAAAGTGTGAAACTTTACCCAAATGTCTTAAAAATGTTATATTGATGTTGTTATATTGACATGAAGATTGTTCTTTCGTGCAATTCGTGTCAGTATGTCCCGGTGCTTTCATACTCTTTTGCTACACACTCAAAAGTGTGTACGTTTTCTTCACGGAATGAGTACACACTTTTAGTGCGGAGTATAAGGAGGCGAATTGGGACGCAGCAATACTCTTATGAAACTCATAAGCTGCACACGCATTAACCTGAGCTCAGGATCAAACTGAGGACCTTGGAGCTGCGTGACTGGGTTCATTCTTACGGGGTCCCCTGGTGGCTCGGAGGCCCTAAGTGACTGCATACACCGCTTATAGCTAGAAGCAGTTCTGTCCACATCAATAGCTCCTCAGAAAAGTACCACCTGTGGAGCAGGAACTAAAATTGGTGGAAAGGATCAAAAGTTCATGAATTCCTGAAAAAAAAAAAAACCCACATGATGCCAGTCCACCATTATTAATTTCCTCTATTCATTGATGGAACACTCAGTAACACACCAAGGGTGCGTGGGTTCCTAAAACATTTCCCCATTTCTGTTCATTGACATTTTCAGTGAAATCGCTACGCTTCCTCACACACGTGTTCATGTGCGACATACAGAAACTCCAGCATTATTGCTAGACACCTGAACACACACACACACACACACACACACAAGCACTTGTTCTCATTCGGAGTATTATGCGTTTTACCACTGTAACTTCATACCCTATCTTTTCATGCTTTCATGTAAAGCATTGTTGAAGCCACCCCTTTCCCCAACCTGTGAGTGCGCGCACACACACACACACACACACACACACACACACACACATACACATTTCAAAAAGCCCCAGGGAGGTGTAAGACTATGCCACACGTCTCCTCCCAGAAATGCTCCTTTCTGCAGGTCAGAGAGAAGAAGAAAGAGAAAAAAGAAGACACACCCACACACAGGAGAACGTATATCAATGCCTGAACCTTCTCCAGGTGATAGAATGATGCGCTGTATTGTCTAAAAAAGGCTGACGTACCTGAGGGTGAGACAGAACTAAACACTATCTAACCTGGTATAGTATGCACACACACACACACAACACACTATTTGTTTTGAGCTTCACACATCGATGCTGAACATCCTAGTATCAATTCCATCATTCCCCCCATATAATAACTTTACAACGAGAATCTGAAAAGCAAAAAAATAAAATCAATAACAAATAAAAGATGCAATGACCTACTTAAAAATCTCATACCTGTCTTATTTTCACATTGCTCTGGTGCCTACATTTATCAGATCATCGAACAGAAACGTTTTAAAACTCGTCTCACTATAACCTCCCTATATGCTTGTCTTAGATTGCTCCGTTTCCATGCCAACCTAATGTGTGTACTCAGAATGGCACAGTCCAACAAAGGGGGGGAAGGGGGACAGAAACTGGACACCAGACTACACCAGGCACACCTACACAGCATTTCAGTGTGTGTGTGTGTGTGTGTGTGTATGCATTTGCGTATCAGTCCACGTGTGTTTGATGTCTCTCTCTTTCTGTTTGTGTGTGTGTGTGTGTGTGTGTGTGTGTTAGATTATAAACTGAAACTTTATATAAAAAAGCACTCTAGCATTAAAATGGCCCTTTCCCCTCTGATTGGAGCCGACAAAAAATGATGCTGAATTATTCATGAGGCCTCGTGCTTGTGTCAGCAGCTCGTTAATTATTGAAATTAATCTCATTAACGAGGGGCCGGGTTTCAGCCGCATTTAATTAAATGATGAATTGCTTCCCAGATGTCGACGTGCTTGTTAAATAATGTGCTCAGTCTGGACCCGAAGTGTCCTTCAGGACGTCACCCAAAAATTAGACATGCACACATGCGCTCAAACACACACACACACACACACACACACACACATTTCACAATGGTGTAATTAATTATAAATAGGTACAGTATGTGCAAATGATTGTTTATTGGACACACAGGAAATGAAATAAATTTTGAAAATTTGAAAAATATTTTTCATATTTAAGAAGCAAACGTCTGGTGCCAAACATGTCTTAGCTGATCAACTACGTACATTTGTAGTAGAGAGAACATTTTTTGCTGAACCACTCCTTTAATGATAATCTACACTCCTGGACAGAAAAAAAAAAGAAATGAGCCAAGCCCAAAATGGTAAAAAAAATATTAAGATTTTAATGGTCTTAACAACAAATCATTGGTCAGATAAAGAAACTTATTATGGGACAGCTATTCCCTTTGATTTCTTATAATATCTAAGCCTTGTGGGTAATCTTGCAGACAGCATTTTATTTGTATTTTTATTTTAAATTTGATTTACTGTATTTTATTTAATTTTTTTTTTTTTAACTTAATTTTCATTTTGTACACCCAGACATGTGTTAGCTTTGCTAGTTAGTAGAATTTCACATCAAACATTTGAATCATTATCATAATTTTACCTTTGGAGACAAGAAGTCTATATAAGTGAATTTCCCTGTTTGTAGCTTTCCCCCAAACAGTTCACTACAGCAAAAGTAAACGAGCAAATGGTGGCACGGGACGTCTCAGGAGGGCATGGGTGCGCCTCGATCAGCTCCCTAGCTCCCTGGGTCGTCAATCAATCGGTATAGCGCGTACACTTATAAATATTCAAGTTTTATATGTCATATAAATTTGTTAGCTTAATCACACACGTTTCTGTCATGGTACTCCAAGCAGGATCGTAGGCTAGCTCATGGATTTTATTTTATTTTTTAAATCATTAAACGCTTAAAAGTCATTAGACTCAAACAAACAGTATGGAGAACGTCAAATAAAGCTAAAAATCGCTAGCATAAGTAATCATTTGAGAGCTACAACAACAATAACAAGCTACTTCCGTTTGTAGGTGAAGTTGTCTGAGTTCGTTCGCCTTTTTTTTTTTTTTTTTTTTTGAGCTGAGAGGCTTCAGAAAATATGATGACATTTCCAGTAAGGGAACATAATGAGTATCGATGCACCCTGATTTTTACGGTGTATTGTGGGATTTTTTTTTTACAGAACGAACGTTCCAGTGTGCTGGAAGGATTTTGCGATTGAGACACAATCGCAAAATTTTTAAAATGGCCGACTCCCTGATCAGTACCCTGACTACTGAACTAGAGAGCTGGTTGAGTTGAGACGCACCCCATTTGTTTAATTCTTACTAATTCCTGACCAATGATTTGTTGTTAAGACCATTAAAAGCTTGAAATTTTACAATTTTGGGCTGGGCCCATTTTTTTTTTTTTTTTTTTTTGCGGCCCAGGAGTGTAGATTTGAGTAAATCACCTCCAAACCACTCCAAACATTATCCTGATTTTACTCCATTAAATGTTCTTACAATCCAACATGGCTGACGGTGACAGACGCAGACACAAACACGTCGAATCAATTATGAAAATTATGGACTATAACAATCATTAACTATTTTTAAAAATAGTTCATTCTGAACTAAACTACATAGTTCATTGGTATCGGATAAAATTATATAAATACAGTAAACTGTACATTTTCTATAATATTGGACATCAAAGTAAATAAACGTGTATTAAATGCATTAATCCATTTTCCCCATTTTACTTCTACTTGATGCCTGTTAATATCAGATACATTTAATAAGTGATTTTTTTAGAAAAAGAAATGATGCAAATGTAAATATTCATCTAAATCCACCTGCTCTTTTTTGAATTAATAAAACAATCTAAAAGTACACATGAAAGGGTTAAGGATTTCTTTTTATTTACTTTGACTTATTCTCAATTCAACTCCAATCAGAAGTTATGTTATTTAAACATATAAAAACAGCAAAGCTGTTATTAAGGCCTGTAAAACAACTTATTTCAGACAAATTCAGATATTTCTTTTAAAGACCTGCAAACTCGTCCACACTTTCTTGAACACTTCCTGTCGATGTTACTTGACTTTCGGTCAATCTTGATGCCCTTCTACACTTGGACCTTGTTTGGTGCAGACTATCTGAGCTTCATCTTCAGTTTAGTCCATTTTGAAATATTTGCACCAAACAACTGAACCACTAAATACGAGTCTCGGTCCTCATCCATGTGAACTCTGGTTCTGTTAATGGTGAAAACACGGTTTTTTGAAGATCTGCACCTAAATTACACGAAAGGGACTAAGTGCTTACATGACTGAGGTAGTGATAGTTTTTTTTGTAACAGTAGGAACACGGAGAATGTTACTCATGACTCAAAGTAAAGATCACTTTCATGTAAAACAAAACATAAAGATAAACCTGCCTGCATTTGTTTAACTATAAATGTCTTAAATTCATTTAAATGACTATTTTCATTTCCATGAATAACAGATTGAGTCTAAAAGAGATACATTATTGACAATATTAAATAATATTGGCGCATTATTAGCGAGTAGTTAACTTTGTTAGAGTAACTATGGTATCGCTTTAGTATTCTGAGTCTTCTTAAATAATAATACACCTAGGTACATGACCTGTACACTTTTAAAAAATAAAGGTTCCAAAAAGGGTTTTCAGCCTGATGCCCTAGGAGAACCCTTTTAAGTTGCAGAAAGAACCTTTTTATTCTCAAGTTCTTTAGAGGACCATCTATTTTCTGATGCTTTAAAGAACCCAGAAATGGTTCTTCACAGCAGTGCCAAAACTTCTCTAAAATCCCCTTAGTTAGTGCTGTAACAAACCACAGTAAGGTTCTTAAGAGTGATGCCAAGAGAACCTTTTCCAGTCCCACAAAGAACTGTATAGTGTTCACTTTAACCCGTCAAAGGATGATACCTTGAAGAACCAATACACTGCTCTGAAGAACCTATAACGAAAAAAAAGAGAACTTCTTTAATCTCCAAAGAACCATATAGCTCAACTCAAGAACCCTATACCATGAAAAATGCTTCTTGACAAGAAGAAGGTTCTTTGTAGAACCTATAGTGCTGCAAATAACCATTGAAGAACCTTTATTTTTAAGAGTGTAGAGGAAAAACCTTCAGTGAGAACCAATAAGAAGCGCGCATTAAAGCCCATGCCATTAAATTCTTGACCAATCAAAGAAGTCACGTGTGCAAACAATCTGACGTGCTTGAAAAATGTGCAAGTCAGCTAAATGAAACAAACAAACAAACAAACAAAACACAAGAGCTCAGGTGCAGAAATTAGGCATGAAAACATCCTTAATTTTATTAGCGACCTTTTTTTTCTACAGCTGTCAGCTTGATCTAATGAGCTACACAGCAGCTTTGTGGGTAACAAAGGCTTGTTAAAAGCATTATATAAATACATTAAAATCTCAAATGTTCCAAAACTGATTCAATCCTAAGACAAAGTAAATTCCGATTTATTATTTATTTGCAAAAAGACCAAGCGACATCCTGAAATGCACTATCCTGTCTCCACCAGAGGAGGATGGGCCTTGCTTTTTGAGCCTCAGCTTATCTCAGGTTTCTTCCTTAACATCCTTTATAAAGCTTTTTGCCACTGTTAACTGCTGACCTGATCGCGGCCTATACACGGATTTAAGCGTACTATGTAAATAAATGAAAATTTCGAATGCTTCATAATGAATTCAGCTGAATAATGAAAACAATATTGAGTCCTTTTATTAAAAGTAAAATGTACTTCCGTACAAATTCAAACTGCACACCAGAGGATAGGTTTTGATTTCGACGTATTAAAATCACAATGTAATGAAACTGAAACTAATATTTATGAAGCTAGACTTAGATTAAATAATGTTGGGGTTCTGATCAGTCAAGGAGATATGAATAGATGTGATGTGGTGTATAAAATATTTAATTCACATGTATGGTAGAAGTCGAGATCTCGGTCTCCTGCTCTGGTAATGTTCATGCATATGGTACAGATGTGCTCAGTCTTTCTGTCTCTCTGTATTTTCTCAAAGACATCATGTGAATGATGCCTCTCTGGGTTAGTGTGTGTGTGTGTGTGTGTGTGTGTGTGGGTGTGTGTGAGGTGTGTGTAACCTGAGTCCTCCCTCATTCTCTGTCCCATCAGCCCTCAGGCTCAGACTTCACCATTGGAAAGGCTGCAGCTAAAAGTGTTTTGTTTTTTCTCCCCCCACTTTTCTTTCTTTTCTCCTCTCCGTCCTGCACACATCCCCCTGGGCCACACCACATGCCACTCCACCTCCCTCCCTCTCACTCTCACTCTCGCTCTTGCCCTTGGTCTCTCGGTCTGTCTGGATATGTCTTACTTTCTAAGACAACAGCAAGGGAAGATTTTGCGTTTTCAGTGAGGGCTCAGAAAGAAAAAAGTGTCTCAAATCTCTATCGAGAACGGCACTTAGCGTCCAACCTGCTAACATCTGCAGTGATGCTTGAAAGTTTGAAACCCTTTAGAATTTTCTACATTTCTGTATAAATATGACCTAAAACATCATCAGATTTTCACACAGGTCTTAAAAGTAGGTAAAGAGAACCCAATTAAACAAACGCGACAAAAAATATTACACTTCCAATATCCGATATTACATTTCTATGAGTGGCAAAAGTATTTTAAAAATCTCCTTTGTTCATGCCGTGATACACTTCAACAAACAGGATCAGACTTTGCTAGATCCCTGTTCTTTAAATAAATCAGGGCCCTCACTCACACCTGATTTCACATCCCATTCATTGAAAACACCTGACTCTAATTTCACCTTCAAATGAACTGCTAAACCTAGACATTCACATACTTTTGCCACTCACAGAAATGTAATAGTGGATCGTTTACCCTAAATAGATAAATGACCGAGTATAATAATTTTGTCTTATTTCTTTCACTGGGTTCTCCTGATCAACTTTTAGAACTTGTGTGAAAATCTGACGATGGGTCATATTTACGTAGATATACGGAGAATTCTAAAAGGTGCACAAACTTTCAAGCACCACTGAATAACAGCAGCTTTGACAGTCGTGCTATTTAAAATTCAAATCACAGGTTTCTAATTAACGCACTCGTTCTAATACATTATTGTTTCTATAGTAACAACTTACACAGGGCCTTGCATGGTGGGTGCTCTACATATGCTAAGCTTAACAATGAATGGATAACATTTACTTCACAAAGACTTATACAAACGTATAATCAAATAAAGGAGATGTTAACTGAACATTTTTGGAAGGTTTGCCTCGCACCTCCGGGATCGGGGTTTGAATCCCGACTCCGCCCTGTGTGCGCAGAGTTCGCATGTTCTCCCCGTGCTTCGGGGGTTTCCTCCGGGTACTCCGGTTTCCTCCCCCGATCCAAAGACATGTATTGTAGGCTGATTGGGATTTCAGTGTGTGAATGGGTACAATTGTGTCCTGCAGTGGCTGGCACCCCGTCCGGGGTGTCCTCCGCCTTGTGCCTCGAGTTCGCTGGGATAGGTTCCATGCTCCCCCGTGATCCTGTGTAGGATACGTGGTATGGAAAATGGATGGATGGATGGATGGATGGATATAAGGAGTCTCCAGTGTCACTTACTTCGTAACAGTCAGTTGTTTTTATCTTATTTACTTCAAACGAGAAAAGCAAAGAGACGCTGACGAGGGAATGCCTGCTGCTATAACGTAAATGATAACTTGCCTCTTTGGACGCTCCACAATACCGAATGTAACTATAAATGGTTAAAAGTACAGCATGTCGTTCATTAATAAATGATCAATTGTATTTGCTGACAAATCGCTGTGGTATAAGAGAAATGAACATTTCATGATGTGCTGTTATAGCAAAATTATCACATTCGGGGTGATAACACTGACTCCACTTAATAGGCTGCATCACACCACCCGGTCATTGATTATTAGCATATAACATCACCCACCCCCCCCTACACACACACACCCCACCCAGTTGTATTGTTCCTTACTTAATGTTATTTTTAACCTGCTACTCCATGCATGATGACAGTTTAAAGGCAGCCCCAAAGGAAAAGGAAAAGACAAAAACGATGTCTTTACTTTAATGAATCAAGCACAATACGCTGAGACACATGCAGTGACAAGGTAACAACAGTAGTGACTTTTGCTTGCAGGGTGTCTTTAAGGTTTTCGACCCCAACAGGAACCTTTCTGACAGTCATGAGGTTTGATCGTACAACCTTCTGGTCACTTTACCCACTGTTCCTGACCCTCCCATAACTACCCAATCCTGTCTGTATACCCTGTCTTGACTCCTCAATCTCAGTGTGTTTGTCACGTCTCTAAATCTCCACGCAGCTTGTTATAATCCCGGTCTCCACAAATATCGCCTGCTCAGCTAAAAAACCCGAAACCCTCACCGCCCCAGTGCTGCAGATTCCAGCGCCTGATCCGACAGGATGTGCAGGACAGGCCCGAGTCACGCTGCTCCACAATCAACTGACCAAACAAACACACGCACACAAGGCTGATGTTGTCAGAGAGCCCGACTGCACACCATCGAACTATTAATAGCGAAACATGTACATAAGTCGAACAGCAAGCAACATTTCCACCTGTTACACCACGCTGCAGATCTGCTTCACACACACACACACACACACACACACACACACACACTGAATGTTTTACTAATTAATACAATTTCATATAGAACATTGAGAGAGAGAGCGAGAGAGAGAGAGAGTCAAAGTGTGTCTTTGTGTCTTTCTGTGTGTGTCTTTCTGTGTGTGTCTTTCTGTGTGTGTGTGTGTGTGTGTGTGTGTGTGTGTGTGCGGCCACTGTTTAAACTTGTGCTGGCCATATGGCTACTGTGCTCAGCCACTCAGTCCTCATCTGCTCAGTATTAAAACCACTAATAGTGCTCAGTCCATGCCTGGGTGGCCTGCACACACCTCTCTCTCTCTCTCTCTCTCTCTCTCTCTCTCTTTCTCTCTCTCTCTCTATTCCTCACACTCAATTCCAAACTCTCAGTTCAATTCAGTTCAGTTTGTTTAATGCAGTTCTGTATAATTCAGTTCAGTTCAATTCAATTCAGTTCAGTTAGTTTAAATCAGTTCAGTTCAGTTAGTTTAAATCATTCTAGTTCGGTATAGCTTAATTCAGTCTATTTCAGTTCCATTCAATTCAGTTAAATTCAGTTCATTTAATTCTGTTCAGTTCCTTTCAGTTCACTTCTGTTCAATTCAGTTCAGTTCAGTTCAGTTCAGTTCAATTCACTTCATTTCAGGTTGATTCAGTTCAGTTCAATTAAATCTAGTTCAGTATATTTAATTCAGTCTAATTCAGTTCAGTTTAGTTCAATTCAGTTCAATTCAGTTCAGTTCAATTCAGTGCAGTTCAGTTCAATTCACTTCAGTTCAGTTTGATTCAGTTCAGTTCAATTCTATTCAGTTTAGTTCAATTCAGTTCAATTCAGTTCAGTTCAATTCAGTGCAGTTCAGTTCAATTCACTTCAGTTCAGTTTGATTCAGTTCAGTTCAATTCTATTCAGTTTAGTTCAATTAAATCTACTTCAGTGTAGTTTAATTCTGTCTAATTCAGTTCAGTTCAATTCCTGTCAATTCAGTTCAGCCCAGTTTAGTTCTGTTCAGTTTAATTCAGTTCAGGCCAGTACAGCTCAATAGTTCAAATGTTTCTTTTCCAGCTCCAAACGATTTCTGCCTGTAATGTAATTCAACAATATGTTCAATTCATTCATGATCTGTGTCCTAAGTGATTCCCTACTCCCTATTCCCTATAAATACTGCAATGCAGTCTGGGTGTGCTGTACTTATTATTTAGGCCCGAACCTCCTGCAAATCATTGTGGGATTTCATAAGTGCACAGAATAATCTGCACTACGCATTCTGACATTACTGCAAAACGGGAAAAACTTCCAAAGTAGTGTGTTATAAATGCGAAGACATGGTTTTAGACACCCTGATGGATGTTGCATCATAACTCTGAAGCATCATATATTTACAATCATCATAAATCTATCATCACGCTACCATTTAAAGTTTAAAATTGAAACTTTGTGCTGCGATACTTTCAACTCTGATCTGATCGGAACAGAATAGATTGATTCCTCTCCCTACTTTCACTACAGACTGAAAGACCAACAACACAAACACAAACTAACGGAAGCCCTGACTCGGATCATGTGTGAGCCGAACTCCAAAGGGAAGAAATCGAACAGGTGGAAGACATCAGCTGAAACACGCTGAACGCTGACTGTACCCTTTGTGCCACATGCAGCAGTAAAAATCAACTCTAAACGCCTTGAGGGACCCTGACAATCAGACCACAACAGCGGAAAACTGCCATGTTTCACTTACCCTGATAAGCTTTTTAAGAAAAACAGAGGCAGCTCCCATATGACAGCAATTATATCAAACGATTAATGAAAACTCAGTTCATAACACAGATCACAATGCAAGCTAACCGCCCACTGTGTGTGTGTGTGTGTGTGTGTGTGTGTGTGTGTGTGTGCGTGTGCGTGCAGTTCTCCTACCGCCTGTTCGGTCAGCTCCTGTGTATTCTCCATCAGTCGATCACTTCCACCCTGTTAAGCTTTGATCCAACGACCTGCCAACACACACACACACACACACACACACACACACGCACAAACACATACATACACACGCACACACACGCACACATCCATTCACACCAAATTAGCACCGGATCATATTCATTCAAAATGCACAAAAGACTACTTTACGGTGTGTGTAGCGTGCTAAACAGTATACATACAACTGTGTATTATAATATACAATACTTTATAGTATGTATTATAATTATAGTGTGTATTATACAATACTTTAGAGTATGTATTATAATATACATTATGTTATAGTGTGTTAAATCAGTGTATATAATACTGTATATTTAAATGTGGTGTTACACATAATATGCACAGCAAGTGAAGCAGATATGTCAGTCATACACACTTTCTGTAAGTGTGTATGCTTGTGAAAGTTTGTGTGTGGAGATCTATCTATCTATCTATCTATCTATCTATCTGTTGGTCTGTCTGTCAGTCAGTCTGTCTGTCTGTCTACCTACCAACTAATCATGTATGAAAGCTCAGTCAGTCCAGATAGTTTTCAACTTAATCTTTATGCACGTTACAGGAAGGAAACTTTAAGTTTTAAGACCAGTGTATTTTAACACCTGGTTTCAGGGCTTATCACACAAACACTGACAATCCTCTATTTTAGCCCAATATGTGTGTGATTACCACAGACAAACATACTGACGTGTTTCACTGACCTGAGAAAAGACCAAAAAATGTTTAACCTAAACTCATTTATACACCGATCAGCCATAACATTAAAACCACCTGCCTAATATTGTGTCGGTCCTCCTTGTGCCACCAAAACAGCTCTGACCCGTCGAGGCATGGACCCCACAAGACCTCTGAAGGTGTGCTGTGGTATCTGGCACCAAGACGTTAGTGGCAGATCCTTTAAGTGCTGTAAATTGCGAGGTGGGGCCTCTATGGATCGGACTTGTTTGTTCAAAACATCCCAGAGATTTCTCGGTCGGATTGAGATCTGGGGAATTTGGAGGCCGAGTCAACACCGTGAACCTTTGTCATGTTCGTCAAACCGTTCCTGAACTATTTTTGCAGTGTAGCAGGGAGCATTATCCTGCTGAAAGAGGACACTGCTATTAGTGTCAAAGTCACATCTACATGAATGCCAGGATCCAAGGTTTCCCAGCAGAACATTGCCCAGAGCATCACACTGCCTCTGCCAGCTTGCCTTCTTCCCATAGTGCATCCTGGTGCCATCTCTTCCCCAGGTAAGTGACACACACACACCTGGCCATCCACATAATGTCAAAAAAAATATGATTTATCAGACCAGGCCACCTTCTTCTGTTGCTCCATGGTCCAGTTCTGATGTTCACATGCCTATTGTAGGCGTCAGCATGAGCACTCTGACCGGTCTGCACCTACGCAGCCCCATACGCAGCAAGCTATGATGCACTGTGTGTTCTGATACCTTTCTATCATAGCCAGCATGAGCTTTTTCAGCAATCTGTGCTATAGTAGCTCTTCTGTGGGATCGAACCAGACGGGCTAGCCTTTGCTCCCCATGCTTATCAAAAAGCCTTGGCTGGCCATGATCCTGTCGCTGGTTCGCCGGTTGTCCTTCCTTGGACCATTTTTGGTAGGTACTAACCACTGCATATGGGGAACACCCCACAAGACCTGCTCTTTTGGAGATGCTCTGAGCCATCACAGTTTGGCCCTTGTCAAAGTCACTCAGATCCTTACTCTTGCCCATTTTTCCTGTTTCCAACACAACAGCTTACAGACATGGGAATACTTTGTGGTTATGCGTTACCAACATAACACTCAATAGTGCATGGATACCATAAAACCTTCAGGAGAGCGTAAGTAACTGGAACGACTTGTTACTCAATTGCTCCTGTGTCTCTTTCTCTCATGCCTTTCCAATCCTATACCTTTATTATACAACAGAGTGGCATTCCAAGAGCACATATATTTAGTATAAAAGCACTGGGATGTTTCATTGTTTGCATCACTCTGCTCACCACGTAACATTCCAGTTCTAGCTACAGTACGACTGAAACTGTTACTACGGTTGACATCGTCAGCGGACATGGCAAAACAATACATTTTTCATGAAGATAACCATCAATCCATCCGTTTTCCATATCGCTTGTCCTACACAGGGTCACAGGGAGCCTGGAGCCTGTATCAGGGAACTCGGGGCACAAGGAACACGCTACAGACAATTTAGACATGCCAATCAGCCTACAACATGTCTTTGGACTTGGGGAGGAAACTGGAGTACCCAGAGGAAACCCCCGAAGCATGGGGAGAACATGCAAACTCACAGGTTAAGCACAAGAGCATGCGCACACAAGGTGGAGGCGCGATTCGAACCTCCAACCCCGGAGGTGTTAGGCAAACATGCCAACCACTAAGCCACCGTGCCCCCCCCCCCCCCCCGACGATAACTTTAGACTTAAACCTGAAAGCCCATCAGATGAAGATGACAAACAAGAAGGGAAGCCAATTTCACCAGAAGCACCTTTAACTGGAACGTACAAATCATCGTGAGCTAGCTAGATAGCCGTGTTTTATCCCCCTTATAGCAAGCAAACTTGCCACTCTTTTATTAATTTATTAATGAAGGACACATGCCGTGCGGTATGTTGTGCTATGTTGTGAGTCGTTTCCACACCAACCTTTCCTTTTGAAGTTAAGAGGACAAAAAAAAAAATGCAGCTGATCACGTTAACGCGAAACCACAAAGCGTAAACACCTCTGTCCGGAAGAGTCTCCCATGCTGGGAAAACTTACTGACAGTTACAAAGCTCTGACACCTGAGACTCTTTTCATAAATGTTAAATAAACATCTCCGTGCCGAAAGCTTCACCGTATGTATAATCATCGACGCTATGTATTTCTTATCCGTTGACGTTTTTCTGTTTATTATTACACTTAGATTACGTACAGGGTTCACTGGACAAGTCCAGGTGACTTTGAGAGTTGTTATCGTTTGAATTACAGCCGGAACTACTGTCCAAGCCGTGCTGTTATGGAAAATTAATAAGCACCTTCGGAGTAATCACATCGGAAAATTCAACAGCGCTGTAGAATAATAGTGTTCAATACAGATGTTATTCAACAGCTGCATTTAGGCTTCTGATTTCTGATATTTGAATAAACGTTTTTAATATAGAGCTTTTCTATTTGAATTGGACAGCAATTAAAGTGCTGGGGTATTCCGGAAGATACGGTGGCTTAGTGGTTTGCACCTTTGCCTCGCACCTCCAGGGTTGGGGTTTGATTCCCACTTCAGCCCTGTGTGTGTGGACTGTGCATGTTCTCTGTGCTTCGGGGTTTTCCTCTGGGTACTCCGGTTTCCTCCACAAGTCCGAAGACATGTAGGCTGATTGGCAGTGTGTATGAATAGGTGTGTGAGTGTGTGAGCGATTATGCCCTGCGATGGGTTGGCACCCTGTCCAGGGTGTCCCCCGCCTTGTGTCTCAAGTCCCCTGGGATAGGCTCCAGGTTCCCCGTGACCCTGTGTAGGATGAGCGGTTTGTCAGTTCAAATCCCAGGACTTTCAGAGAACTACTGTAGAGTTCTTTAACAAGACATTTGACCTTGATCAGCTCAGCGTTACGCTAGTACGGGTGTATGTTGTCTCGACCGTGAGCTGCTTTGGATGAAATTGTAAGGCAAATGAAGAAAAATACAGAGGTAAATATCGTATCAATTTCCCATCTACATCTACACACTTGTTAACAAAGGGCCCAAGAATTAAAACTCCTTCAGTTAAAAAAGCTTTGCAGTGTTAAACTGATATTGATTTCACCACTCGGAATTCTGCTGAGCTGTTTGCTCATCTCTCTCTCTCTCTCTCTCTCACACACACACACATACACACACACATCTAGTGGCTTTTAATGACTTTAATGTCTATCATTTAATCTTTCTCATAAGTGCACCTAGTGGAGTGTATGTGTGGGTAAGATCGGTGCTGCAGTGTGTGTGTGTGTGTGCGTGTGTGTGTGTGTGTGTGTGTGTGTGTGTAGCAGGGTGAAGGGCACATCATTTTAATTTTTCATTTGCACAGTGTCGCTGTGTGCTGAAACTCTAGCCTTTAATGCTCAGTGAGGAGGGAGCTGAGCAGCATTGATTTTTACTGTTATCCTTGCCCTCAGAGGCCGTTGTCCTGCCACACACACACACACACACACACACACACACACACACACACTTAACAAAGCTTTTAATTCAGCCCAACTTATAAGGACTTCAGAAAGGACCCTCCAAATCCCATCTATGTTTGAAATAGACATAAGAAATAACATTTCTCCTCAACCGATAAGTTTTATTAATATGAGGAAGATGATTAGAACTGAACAGCGCCTGCATGTTTAAAAGTGCATGGCAGTGCAGTTTATTGCCAATGCATTCAGAGTCGTGCGCCATTCTCCGCACGCTTCGACACCGCAGCAGGACAACCAGCCAAATACGCTAAAGGCTTTGCTTTTTCCTCCCTTTAAATCACTAACCACAAAGCAATTCTTCTCAAAGCAGTGAGAACCGAAAGGAATGTGGCACGTGTAAAGCTAATCTATGTGCTTAACTTATATAAAATACCAAACGTTGCGTTCTGAAGCTGTTAACAATCCTATATAAAACCTTCATAAAACGGGATTTCTTATCCTTAATCAAAAAGAGTTACTAACTGTATCAATGCGGCTTTGTTTCCTGTGTTCATTCAGACAGAGAGAGTTAGCGTAATAGTTAGCTATGTCGTTTAACATATTCATTTATAAAATGGTGTCTAGTATGGTCTAGGCCTATGGTCTGTATTAACATGATTCTGTTTCCTGTGTTCATTCAGAGAGAGAGAGAGAGAGAGAGAATGTAAGAGAAAGAGAGTTATCATAAGTGTGAAATATATATTGTTTTATCCATTTCATTCATAAAATTGTGCTCACTCAGACAATGATTCTTGCGTTAATTTTACTTGAACAACACAGTTTTATTTGCTGTGTTTATCCAGAGAGCGAGCGAGCGAGAGAGAGAGAGAGAGAGAGAGAGAGAGAGAGAGAGAGAGAGAGTTAGCCTGCTGGTAGCTATATCTTTTAAATATAGATGATGTTAGCATGTGCTAAGTTCATTCTCCAGACTAAATATGGTGGCATCGCTGACCGAACGAAACTCGCCACCGTTTAACATTCTTAAAAATAAAGCCAGAAAACGTCGTCTTGAGGAATACCGGAGGAGAACCATGCTTCCATCCCTTAAGAAACTTTTGGTCGATTATTCTTTCAGCATTTTTATTGGTGCCATAATGAAGTGAATAATTATTTCCCAGTTCTTTATGGGAACGTTTATACAACAACTTACTGAAAGGTTCTTTAGGGAGCAACGCTTCTTCTGGCATGTTAAGTCAAACACATTTCCCCTTCAATGCCCTTTAAAACTATGCATATTTTAGACTACAGGAAATTAAACTATCCTATTTAAGATGGTACCTCTCATATTAGCATGGCATGTGGAGTTAGCATTAGCACAGCTGGTTGGCAATGTGCCTGCATGCTAAAATATTTAGTAACGTAATAAGGTAGGCTAGCCCATATGGTTTTGGATATAGGACTGATGACGTAACCATGGTAACTTATAGCTAGTGTTGTCACACTCGTGTCCCACAGTGTTTTATTCCTCTTATACCTCAGAAATTTGCCAACACGAACAGTTTTTTTTATTTATTAATGAACAATGCCATCCTTTTTTTTTTTTTTTTTTAAATCCATTTATAGTTACATTTAATCTTATGGAACATCCATAAGACAACTTGTTTCCTCACCAGGTTCTATATTTTTTTCTCTGTTTTCCAGTAAATTAGACCAAAAAAAAAAAAAAACCCTTGTTTTATTACTGAGAAAACAGAACGCACAAACTCCTCTGTCCTGAAGACTTTCCCATGGAAGAAATATTACTAACTGTTAAAAAGTGCTGACGCTGGAGACTCATTCCATAAAGGTTAAATAACTAACTAAATGGATAACCATTATCCATTGTTCTTTGTTAACTAACAACACATATTTAATCGTTTATTATTTATTCTTATATCATGTGGAGTGTCTTCCATAGCCTACAAGTACGTCCGAATGAGCTGTTACTATAGTTACTGTGGATATGATAAAGTATATGAACCTGTGATTTGACTGGTCAGAGCTGCTGTTACAGAAAAGGAATCAATAACTTCTGATTGATCCGATTCAGGAATTCAACAGCACTGTGGTGTAAAGCAAATTTTTTTAAAAATGATTTATTTATTGATTTATTTTAAATGTGTGTGTTTCGGATTTTTCCACATGATACCAGATTGCATTCCTGTATATTTCACTTACATTTTTGTAACATTGTGTAATTCATAGAATTTTGTGTTTTACTGTATGAGGGACAATTCTGGGATTTTTTTTAAACATTTTTTTTTATATATTATAAATGTCTGTGATGTGTTCGGATAAATAAATCACTTGCATTAAACTAACAACAAAGGCAAGGCATATTGTATCGGTTCAGAATTTGTCCATTTTTACAGAAATCGAAAGACAAAGTGTGCTTTAGAATGTAACTTGAGAAGAGCTGAAATATATATATAAATTAAAAAAAACAATGAGTGTATTTGAACTTTTAAGAGTTTAAGATGATGATCTCGTGCCAAAAATTGCACTAGATGTGAGTGCGTCATCAAGTGACTAAGTGCCCTTCTGAGGGTCTAGACCTTCCGTATAATGAGTGATCAGAGAGTGTATCAAGCTTTAACTTTACAACGCAGTTATTTCTCAAAGAGTTAGTTTTATTATGATTTCTGCTGTTCTGGGTTCGGATTAATTGTGCGGTTAAGTAGTGTATGATACCGTGCTAAGTGTGGCCTCCACCTCCTCCACGTCCTGTGTGTGTGTGTGTGTGTGTGTGTAATCTAATCCGCGGGTCCTCGTCTCCGTTATCGGGTCATTAAAGGCAGAGTCGCTACCGAGAGCGCGCGCGAGAAAGCGGCCCACGGCCAACAGCGCGCGCCACTGCCGGGGCACCGCGGCGGGTTCGGTGTCGGGATGATATTTCTCCGCCGTTTGCTTCGTATCAAATACAAAAACACACACACGGCACGTGGGAAAACGGACGTGACGAGTGGGGTCGGTATAGCCTACAGACAGAGGAATCTCACAACCGCGCGCGCGCGTGTGATGGAAAGATTAATAATAATAATAATAATAATAATAATAATATATTGCAACATTTTAAGTTTCTATATTTTAAGTGATATGTCTGTGATAGGCTATAAATGTCCCCAAACACATTAGTGGTTTAATAAATAAATATGAAATGAATGATGTCGTGTTCAATATTATTGATGTTTTTTTTTTTTTTTAAATATATATGTATATGTATATATATATATATATATATATATATATATATATATATATATATTAATATATGAATGCTGTGTGAATTCTACATGTCATCTAAACACGCGCAGAAACTGATCAGGATGATGTAACTGGTCCGATGGGTGACTGAGGCCTGGGCTATTTGATAGAAATGTCAAATATAACAAACGTTTCATAACAAACGCTATCTTGTGCAGCCCTCATTTATAGCCTATTCAACGTGTTCTGATTATAAATAAATAAATAAATAAATAAATAAATAAATAAAACAAAAACATGAGATCTGTTCACACTACACGAAGAAATCAGATGTATTTTTTTTTTTAGAAAGAGGTTTATGAGCTCGGGAGGGAATGAGTGATCAGTGTAAAGCACCTGAATGTGTACAAGCCTAGAATGAAGATCTGGTGCACTGAATAAAGGCCTGTCGCACATCGTGGAGGAAACACACACACACACACACACACATATACACACTGTGAGGAAAAAAATTATGCGGTTGGAGTTTGCACCAAAAATCGACTTGTTCTAGGCTAAAATCAGAAGTTTTTAAGACTGTCACAGCTGAGGCTATAATTTTTTTTTATGTATATAATTTTTTCCCCTTCAATTCTGATTCACTTTAGTAAACTGCGCGTGCCACTGATGATTACTGAACTTTTTATTTTTTTTATTTTTTACTTTAAAATAAATGAATTTAAGATTTAAAGAGCAAACATTATTACAAACAAAACAAACACACCCTGATGCACTTACTCTGCGGAGTTGTTGTGGTCAGAGATGTCCGAAACGGTCCAAACGGTGCGTCTCCGTCCACTCCGTTTACATGCTCGTCCAAAACTATTCACGCGCTCGAGCGACCGGGAGCGCGGCGCAGGCAAAAAAAAAGAGAGAGAGAGGCGGCTGTGCGGAGAGCGCGCGCACCGCTGTCAGCGCGAGTCCTCCTGCACGACAACTTCACAGCAAACTCAACCGACCTACCGCACCGGAGCGGAAAAAGAAAGAAAGAAAGAAAGAAAGAAGAAGAAGAAAAAGAAGCAGAAGAAGAAGAAGAAGAAGTAACTCTAACAGTTACGCACAAATACTCAAACCCGCACACACAAGCGCACACGCACAAACGCACACGCGGGGCCTTGCGCGCGTAGGCTTACGCGTATTTGTCGTATTTCCCCCCCTTTTTTTCTTTTCTTTTTTTGTTACTGTTGTTTATGTCTCTAAAGTTAGCTCGGGCGCTCTCGCGCTCCACTTCATTATTAAATCTACAGAGCTCTCGCGCAGCAACATAGCCGAGCCGCCTTCACGACGCGCATGCGCCCAGCTGCCACGCGCCGAGGAACTGCTGGCTCGCCGCCAAGTCAGACCGGAGAGGGGAACAGGGCCTGGGGATGCCAGCACCACGCGCGTATTAATAGTATGGCCCGAGTGATCCACTGAGCCTTATTTACCCCGCAAACCAAAACCGGGATGAGTTAGGCTCCTTAGCAACCCGAGATTAACTCGGATTAAGTTCATCAGGAAGCTCGTGTGTGAAGTAGCCTATGGGTGTGAGAAGGAGTGTGTTCTACAGTAATACACAGGGTGTGAGAATAAGGGTGCAGTAGGCTATCATGCTGGAACATTATCATCAATATGCAAAGTGTTATAGTCTAATAGGATAAATATGCACTGGTGTGGGTGACAGGTTGAAGGTGCGTGCAGTAATATTTACATTTAGCATTTAGAT
>NC_071269.1:21978074-22040574 GCF_023375685.1 Ictalurus furcatus
TGATGGACAGATTGACCCGCTGCTCCACTTATGCGGTGGAGCACGTAATGGGGTCTGATGAGCGTGGGATATGAAGTTGGACGTAACGGACTGCCAAGGAAAGATTTGTGTAAGACAGTGACATCACCTTATGTCTGATCAACCTAAATTACTCATAGGCCATAACATGGAGGAGTGCCCAGAACACACACACACACACACACACACACACACACACACACACACACACACACTCTCTCTCTCTCTCTCTCTGTCTGTCTCTCCATGTCTCTCTCTCACTTGTTTCTGTTTCTTTGCTGGTCTAAATGACAGTCAAAAGACAATGAGAAAGACAGAGCATGAGAGAGAGAGAGAGAGCGAGAGAGAGAGAGCGAGAGAGAACATGTGTTCATATTCATCCAACATGCTTTAGCATGAAATATATACCAGTAATCATTAGAAAGAAAGACAGAGTAAGTGAGTAGGAGGTGAGAGAGAGAGCGAGAGAGAGAGAGAGAGCGAGGGCGCGAGAGAGAGAAACTTATACCCCTCTTTGTTCGGACCACGATGTGTGATGATTGACGTACTGTTCTTTAAAGATATGAAAACTCCATGCTGTTATATGTATTGCAATAGCAGGAGGTAGCATCGATCCTAAACTACTCCACAGTATGCTCTGTGAAAACTTGGCACCATCCCTTACTCATATAGATTAAAAAACAAAAAACGTCCATAATCAGATATCAGCTCAGACTCATGCCTCATACACACGTTTTCTCTTTTCATTGGAATACTGGAGAAATAAAGGCAGTGAAATTGCAGGATGTGGGGCTGAGTATTTATTTCTGACAGCTGTTGCTTGGAGGGTGAAAAGGTGCGTATATGAGCAAGTGGTCTCTGGGGTGGGGCAGGGTGTTGGTGGTGGTGGTGTTTGGTGGTGGAGGTGGTGGTGGTGGTGGGGTTAGGGTTAGGGGGTTGTTCAGCCGGAGAGAGTCTTATTTATAGACGCAGGCGCTGTGCTTGCTGTGCTGACGCTGTAGAAGCACGAGATGCCACCAGAAGTGTCTGTCAAACAAATTAAAAATACTCCGAGTGGTGGCGTAAGTGGGGCCTGCATCTGGCACGGTTCCAGCCTCCCTACCCCCCACTCCTCCGATAGCGCACTACCCTGAACATTTACAACTTTGCGCAATAAAGCCTGAGATGGGATTTGGACAAACTGACACTGTAATACGCTCCAGATTTATAAAATGTCCAGAAAATATCACAGACAGTGACGTTTAAGCAGATTTCAACAAATACATATCATTTATTATGTTCTAATTATGCTCCATTTCTTTTTTGACACATACTCTATGACCTAGGGTGTTTAGTTCTTACAAACTCCCAGGTGGTTTCAGACATTTCCTTTCCTAACTACATTTATTTCCGACAAATTTTTTTTTTTTACTGCAATTACATTCATAAATGTCGAACTTTAACATCATTTAAAATTCAGTTTGAAGTCAATAACATTTTCCAACATAATAATATTATTCCGACATAATAATTCCCTCAAAAATATCACTAGACTACAGAAAAATCACTGAAAATCAAGATTTTATGAAGATGTCAACTAGAAACACACCACATCCCTTTCTTCCATGTCCTGCGTTTATATGTTGGAATCGGTCTTTTATGAGTTATGGCACTGAGTTACAGTTAAAGTGTTTTATTCCTCTTACGCCACAGCACTCGCAGCATGTCGTACTTTTTATCCATTTATGGATACCTTTAATGTTGTTGAACAGCCATGAAACAAGTTCGTTTCTGTTATAAATGATATAGCAGATAGAAATTGTCCTTCCATGACCAGCGTCTCACGCAGTTCATCGTGATACCAAGAAACTGCAATGTCCTGGGTCCTGAAGACTTTCTCATGTCAGAAAATTAAAGTTGCACCTTTACCATTACCTTTACAATGTGCTGACTGTAGAGACTCTTTTAAAATTCTCCTTCCAGAAAACGTCACCATATCAGCAATTATACATCTTCCGTTGTTAAATAGCAACATTTAAAAAATGCATTTGTTATTACTAGTCTTCGACTATGTGGAGCATCTGCCATACAAGTACCTGTGTAATCTGTTACTATAGAAATGATAACATGTAATTAATAATAATAATAATAATAATCCATCCATCCATCTTCTATAGCGCTTTATCCTTTTCAGGGTCACGGGGAAAACTGGAGCCTATCCGAGGGAGCATCGGGCACAAGGCGGGGTACACCCTGGACAGGATGCCAATCCATCGCAGGGCACAATCACATACACACTCACACACCCATTCATACACTATGGACACTTTAGACATGCCAATCAACCTATCATGCATGTCTTTGGACTGGGGGAGGAAACCGGAGTACCTGGAGGAAACCCCCGCAGCACGGGGAGAACATGCAAACTCCACACACACAGGGCCACGGTGGGATTCGAACCCCCGACCCTGGAGGTGTGAGGCTAACCACTAAGCCACCATGTGCCCTTAATAATAATAATAATAATAATAATAATAATAATAATAATAATAATAATAATAATAATAATAATAATAATAATGATTTGCACCCAGAAGTCTTATCAGGGCCACTGTTATAGAAATTCATCAACACCTTTTGACCAATCAGAATTGAAAATCAACAGTGCTGTGGTATAAATCGTACGGTAACATGTTGAACGTAACAAATGTAGCATAACAAGCTGACGTGATCATTTGTAGCATGAGGCTTTTTCTCTCTAACCAACATCCATCCATTTTCCATACTGCTTATACTACTCATGGAGCCTATTCCAAGGAACACGCGGCACAAGGCAGGGTTCGAACCCATCACAGGACACAATCGCACACACTAGACGACAGTTTTGAAAAGCAAATCATCTCTTTGGACTTGGGGAGGAAACCAGAGTACCAGGTGGAAACCCTTGAAGCATGGGGAACACGTGCAAACTCCGCTCACACAGGGCTGAGGCGAGATTCGAACCCCCAACCCAGGGGTGCGAAGCAAACGTACTAACCACTAAGCCACCCTGCCACCCAACATATACAATTCTATTGGGTAATGTTCCTTAAAGATGTGCTTCTTAAAATCCACAAAGGCCTTAGATTTGTCGCTCAGGAAAAACCCCTGAAGGTTCGACGTGCTTTCTATCTACAAGCGGTACAAACAGAGCACCTTTACAAAATGAAGAACCATTTAATAATCCAAAGAACCTTTAAGAGTGCAAGACTGTGTTTGGAAGAACACATCTACAGTAGGTCCTAGGTTTTTGCATGCATTTGTTCTACTGTACATCCTAGCATGTATAACATTTTTAACACCAAGTCTTAACTTGATAACTCCATGCTTGGTGGGGAAAGTCCGGATCTCGAACCCTATAGAATTCTTCAGTTTGTCGTTCCCCTGGAAGACTGAAAGGTTCTCTATAGAACCCTACAACAGAGAGCTCACCTTATAGAAAAGGTGTTCAGTAGAAGAAGCTAAGCAACTTTCAAGGGTGTACATGAAAGACTTAAAAATGGACAAAGTGATAAAAAAAAAGAAACACATCTACGCAACACACACACACACACACACACACATATTCTGAGTGTACGAAGCTGCACAATTCATTTCACTGAAGCACCTCCAGACTCCCCTCGTGCTCCATTTATCCAGGGAGGATATTTTTTTTTTAATAAAAATGCAATATTTCATAAATCAAACACACACACATCCATGCACACACAGCCACGCAGTTACCTCATAGTTTGTGTGTCTGTCAGATTGGGGAGGTGTATGTTGTTGAGGATCAGTCAGTGGCCCAGGAGAGCAGCTCTCTGATGGGGTTAATGAACTCGTCCGAGCAGCGGGAGCTCTGATCGCTCCAGCAGCCGGCCGCCACTGGAACAAAGGAAATATTTAACAGCTCATAAATCCTGCTAATATCCCACTGAGAGGCAAGAGAGGCTTACATTCACACAGATATCTCAAGCAGAGGGTCGGCAGCGAGGGAAAGCACGTCTCTAGGTACATGTGCATGTACGTTTGTATGGTATATACAACTTTTATTGAAAGCACCTACAACTTAGGAGCTTGTGGACTGTCACAGGTGTCTGTGTATACAGTAAGTGTGTGTGTGTCCGGGATGAAGATGTCATTAAAGATAATGGTTTAATTATGAAAACACCTAGAAGAAGACGAATTCACTGAAAAGTTGAGATTTCATTTTAATGAAAGATATCAAGATAGCAGTCAAGTGCTTTTAAATATTAATGAGCCTGTAATGTTAAAGTGCTTGCACTGCAGTGCAGCATGTAACCACCGACACCGATGGTCGTAAAAATACCAAATATACACTCACTGTCCATGTAACTGGTAATACCTGTACCTGTGTCATTGCTCATTAATGCAATTATCCAATTGGCCAATCATGTGGCAGTGATGCACAGCAGTGGAAAATCATGCAGATGCAGGTCAAGAGCTTCAGGTCAAAGTCTTGAACATGGCATGGTGGTTAATGCCAGATGCGCTGGTTTGAGTATTTCAGAAATCTCCCAGCATTTTGACACATAATAATCTCTCCAGTTTACACATAATGGTGTCAAAAACAAGCAAAAACAAAAACATTCAGTGAGGGCGTTTCTGCGCATGGAAATGCCGTGTTGATGAGAGAGTTCAGAGGAGAGTGGCCGGACTGGTTCGAGCTGACAGGAAGGCTATGGTAACTCAGATAACCACTCTGGTTACACAGTTCACACCACTCACAACCATGGTGAGCAGAAAAGCATCTCATAACACATCAAACTTCTGTTGAAGATTGGAAAAACATCTGTCTGTCTGTCTATCTATCTATCTTTCTATCTATATATCTATCCTTACTTTGCACTCAGTTACTTGTTCATATGTAGTTAGAGGTATACATTTGGACAAATCTTGATCTATCTATCTATCTATCTATCTATCCATCCATCTATCCATCAATCCAGCCAGCCATCCATCTATTTATCTATCTATCTATCCATCCATCCATCCATCCATCTAACCATCCATCCATCTATCTATCTATCTATCCATTGACTCCCAAAAGAAGGAATCGATTCTGAACAGCTGAAATGAGTCGTTAGTGATTCCAGACTCACTTCCTGTACTAACCTACATAGGTTTGTAATAAAAATCCCCGCCTCTGGTCTTCATCAGCTGCTTGCTGACAGACGGAGTTGAAAGTGAATACGGTAGTGGGCGTTTCACAACAGACTGGGACATCTGACCAATCAGAGTAGAGTATGCTCTCTGAAAGGAGGAGTGTAGAGTGAATCCTTTAGAACGGATCATTGAACGAGTCGTTTGCGACACTGGGGGGGAGGGGGGTAAGCTGTAATTTAAATTATAAGCGCAGTAAAGTGTTTTTTAACCTTGAATGCATGTAAATCTATTGTATGAGACCTTTCAAACAAAATTAGGCACGTTTCAAAACCATAGTAGGTGCGCTTTAAATATGTGAATGTGGATTATTTGCCTTCATACCCGTAACATTAAAGAGTTGAAATCATTCTGACAAACTGAGTGATTATATCGAGGTGAGCTGCCGTTGGAAGTATCAGACAAAACCATTAACATGTCTGTCACTGTATGGCCATGTGAACACACACACGCACACACACGCACACACCACACACACACACACACACGTAATTCTATCTTTGCGGGGTGTTTCCATTGACTTCTGTGTTACTGTAGATAATTAATGCTATACCAACACCTAACCTTAACCAGCCAAAAAGTAATAACAAATAATTTTAAATAAAAGCTGCAGTTTTTATAGAAAAGCAATTTTCCTCATGAGGATTAGCCAGCGGTCAAAACGTCCATATATTCTGATGATTACTGGGATTAAAACATGACTCACACCCGCACAAGTTGAACAGCATGTAAGAATGTCGCTGTTCGAAATGTTCTCTCTGAGGTCAAAGTTCAAATCGTTCACAGTTTTACTGCAGCCATCTTGACATCACTGACATTAATATGAATGTGTGATGCCGGGATGTATCAGTAGACTAGTCATATGACAAAGAAGACAGAACATCAGAGTCTCTGTGTGTGTGTGTGTGTGTGTGTGTGTGTGCGCGTGTGTGTGTGTGTGTGTGTCCTGTCCACCACCATTGTTATTTCATTAGGGTGTAGGATTACTTCCATTAACTCAGCATGTCGGCTGGACCTAAAGAACCCCCCACCACACACACACACACACACACACACACACACACACACCTCTAACACATGGATTTTCCATCAAAGTACAGTAACTATAGGCCAGGTCAGCTATAACTGAATTAAGGGTTTGACAGTCTTCTAAAGGACCCTCTCTCTCTCTCTCTCTCTCTCTCTCACACACACACACACACACCTTTCATCTTACATTAGGCACATAAATTGAATGTTTTAAGAGCTGCGAGTCTGTAAGGTTCTATAGTTCATACCTCCTGCACTGGGCTACCATCTGCTCTGTAATCTGGGATGCTTTATTGTATTCCTATAGTGTGTGTGTGTGTGTGTGTGTGTGTGTGTATGTGTGTGTGTGTGAGAAAGAGAGCGAGAGTGAGAGAGAGAGAGAGAGAGAGAGAGAGAGAGAGAGGGGAATTTTGGCCCTTCTGTAGTAGATAAGCAGGTGAAACACTAATGGTGTCTCTTCCTCAGTTCGGTTGTCTGGTTCAGTGTCTTCCTGTCCCACAGAAAGGGAGCAGATCCATTTAGATGCCCCGATCCCACTGGGGTGGGTCATGTGTGTGTGTGTGTGTGTGTGTGTGTTTGTGTGTGTGTGTGTGAGTGAAGGGAAAGAAAGTGCACCAGCCATACCCATCAGCTATAAGATTATGTAACGATATAACAACAGGCCTTTTCCCGCTACACAGTGTGTCACAACCTTTGAGCACGTGAAAACTAATTGAGGACCAAATGTTGCAGTTTTTGGTACCGGCTCAAAACCGATACCGACTGGAACCAATAGTATTAGTGGGCGGGGCTAAAAGCTCTGCTTGTCACTGACTGGTTACACATACCACATCATAGAACATGCTACGCTACACACAGACACACACATTCATATATTCATCTTCAGTAACTACATGAACCTGGTCAGGGTCAATGTGCTTTTCTGAGGTTCACACATTCACACACACATTCACACACACATTCACACACACATTCACACACACATTCACACACACATTCACACACACATTCACACACACATTCACACTTGGCCACTCCACCTACCGGTATGTTTTTGGGAGGCGGGAGGAAACTGGTAACTGGAGAATTGTGCTGTCAAGGAGAACAGTTTTAAATTTTACTTCTCAACCATTTTACCTCATGAGGTTTTAACTTCATAATGTGCTGATATTGTCTAAAAAAATATCTTTGTCATATTTGTATATATTATTAATATATTATTATATATATTATTATTATATATTTACATATTGGGGGGCACAGTGGCTTAGTGGTTCACACATTTGCCTAACTCCTCCAGGGTTATGGGTTCGATTCCTGCCTCCACCCTGTATGCATGGAGCTTGCATGTGCTACATGGGTTTCTTCTGGGTACTCCGGTTTCCTCCCCACTCCAAAGACATGTATTGTAGGCTGTTTGGAATTCCCAAATTGTCTGTAGTGTGTGATTGCGTCCTGCAATGGTCTAGCCCCCATCTAGGGTGTGCCACCTTTGTGTTGTCATCATTGATGAAATGTAAACATCCTTCACTGATGAGCCTTTTGCCAGGAATCTTGTTGCAGCTAATAGTTAATTAGGCAAATAAATAATCACAGGGCCTGTGCAAATAAATGCTATTGTTAGACACAATGAAATCAAATCATCTTACTCCCAAAACCCAGAACGACTCTGGAACAAAAGTATGCTGAGGAATCCCAGAATGCTTAGGGGCTGTGGCCTTGGCTTGCACAGCCTGGCAATGACAGAAATCTCCTGTAGAGTGATTGGACAGCGTTGAAGCACTTACTCATTTAAACCACACACACACACACACACACACGGCCTGATCAGTGGTTCTGTCCAAACTTTAGGAGTAAAAATGTGTGCTATGTTTTCATTGGTAATGAGTGTGCAAGGGGAAATAAACACCAGGGCTGCATTAACCGAAATAAAAGAACAAGAACGGCACAGAGCGAGAGAAAAAGTGCTGCAATCCTTGACTTTTTTTTGTCGAAACACAATTCCTCGACCATGCCTTAATAATTTCCCTAATTAGTGGTTATAGCTTGAATTATAAACTTCCCTTGCGAATCTACACAGAAATGTTTTCATTCGGATTCTAGGTGAGTTAAATCTACAGTGTTAATGATGTGGGTTTAAAGGGCCCCAATTCTCCCTGTCTCACTCATCCACGGCTGCCTGTGACACAAAACAGACCAGAGCGAATTACTCTGAACCATATTTTACGCACACTCGTTATTTATGTCTGGCTACGGCGACGAGGCCTCAAATATGAAAATATGTGAAATGAATCGCTCAGTTGAGGGTCATATCGAGCAAGACAGTTTGACAGGACATGACGTGAAGGAAAAGGCAGTTGGACAAAATTCTGATTGCTGATGTTTCTGATGCCAAAAACACTTGGATGGTAGGCAAGAATGTAGTGACATTCAACCACTGTTACATCTAATTTCACAGTTTGTGTATGTTTTGCTGAAAGGCTGATGCCTGGTGTGAGAACGTGCAGCATTGTGGATGCAAATGCAGGGCAAAAAAACCCCCAATGATAACAGGATATTTTAGGATTTAAATGGATTTTTCACTTCCGTGGCAGATGTTCTTGGCATGGTTCCATACTACATGATACCACATTTTCGTTTGGTGGAAAATGTCATATTCAGAGTTGGTCATTCACTAGTACGTGGGGGTATAGCTCAGTGGTAGAGCATTTGACTGCAGATCAAGAGGTCTCTGGTTCAAATCCAGATGCCCCCTATTTAACCTGCTTTACTTTTGCACCAGTACCTTTAAATGATTTACACTCTACACCATTAATACATCCATGGTAATAACCAATAGGATAAAGGACAGTGTCTATGTAGCAATAACATTATGGAAGAATGGCTCCATTCCTGCAATGCTGTAAAATGACAATCATGAGATTTAATTGTGTTACAATGATGTCCAGTTAGAAAAGCATGGAATATCATTTGGTAATGCATTTGGTAATGCATTTTCACTGGGGCATAGTGGGAAAGTTTTAGCTCAGTGGTTAAGGTGTTGGAAAAGTCGTGAGATCAAATCCCACACCGCCAAACTGCCACTACAGGGCCCTTGAGCAAGGCCCTTACTACTGCTCAGTTGTATAAATGAGATAATTGTAAGGCGTTCTGGATAAAGTTATCTGCCAAATACCATAAATGTAAATGAAGGTCATGAATTCATAAAGTGTGCATAGTATGTAGGCAATATGTTATGCTTTTAATTAACTGTTTTCATTTGTAGAATTAATATAATACTGTAATGTCAATGTTTTTCTGTTAATTCAGCGCACTGAAGGTGTGCTGTGGTATCTGGCACCGAGACGTTAGCAGCAGATCCTTTAAGTGCTGTAAGTTGTGAGGTGGGGCCTCTATGGATCGGACTTGTTTGTCCAGAACATCCTACAGATGCTTGATCGGATTGAGATCCGAGGAATTTTGCAGGCCGAGTCAACACCTTGAACTCTTTGTCATGTTCCTCAAACCATTGTTGACCATTTTTGCAGTGTGGCAGGGAGCATTATCCTGCTGAAAGATGACACTGCTATTAGGAAATACCGTTGTCATGTAGGGGTGTACTTGATCTACAACGATGTTTAAGTAGGTGGTACGTGTCAAAGTAACATCCACATGAATGCCAGGATCCAAGGTTTCCCAACAGAACATTGCCCAGAGTGTCACACTTCCTATGCCGGCTTGCCTTCTTCCCATAGTGCATCCTGGTGCTATCTCTTCCCCAGGTAAGCGACACACACGCAGCCGGCCATCCACATGATGTAAAAGAAAACGTGATTAATCAGACCAGGCCACCTTCTTCCATTGCCATTCTTCCCTAATAAATTTGGCACAGGTACATGGGGCACAGGTACATGGGGCCATATTCAGAGTTGGTGATTCATCTCAATATTTATAACAATAGGCCAACAGGTCAAAATGGTGACTTTTTTTAAATTACAGTCCATGAAATCAACCTTTTATTATGTAATGGATAAATTGACAATTGAATTTCAATCACATTGTGTTGATAAAGTGAGCCATTTAAGTGCCTAATTTTAATTGTGAAACACACAGTATATTTATGAAAAGTGTGGAGAATTGTGTAATTTTAATAAAATTATTTATCTATTTATTTATTTATTTATTACTTTAAGAACTTTATTTCCATAGTGAAAATACTAACGCTGTATAGTATATTACTGAACGATTCCTGTCTTTTCATAAATTATTTCTGCCTTTGATGGTATCCACAAAAGCAATGATCTTAATTAAACTGCAATTCATTTGGATCATTTCACTGTTTAACTAGTCACTGTCCACCAACCAACCCTGCCGTTTATGCGTTCGAGTTCAATGTCCCTACTAACTACAGGCCATGGCTCATTTCCTGAGTGTGTGTGACCCCCATGATTTACAGTCACACTGGTATTTTCAGGCAGAGCTCAAGAGGGAGGGATGTGCTCTAATTACTTATCACTCCAAGAATCAAACACTCAAGTATCACTCCAAACACTCAGGCCGAAACGTGCCATTGAATCTACTCCCATCGATGGGCGCCACATTTGACACTCGGAGTTAAACAGGAGGCGGTGTGTGCTCAGAAGCAGCAAACCGATGTGGACACACTCATGCACACTTCTGTACAGTGGATGACTAGTTTTGGGGGAGACTTAGTAGTATATCATAGAAGTGTAAATAAAAATTCAACTGTATAATACTATAAAAGTGGCACGATGTGTATATATTTAAATAGAATTTTCTGCTATGTTTTCGATATTTTGAACAGTTCTCTCACTTCACTATTGCGATAGTTTGACTAGATATAAACCACTTTTCCCTTTACCCCAGTCCGTCAGTGGTGTCTGAAGTTTGCTTCTTTAGTTTCACACTGGATCTACAGAATGAGGCTAATCTTGCTAAGAACTTGCATAACACTGTACTTTGCTCAATGTGTCTCACTGCATGATTTCAGAGCCATATGTAGCTAGCTACTGGTACAATGTAGGGCTGGAATAAATGAGGGTTTATCATCTATGCAGATATTAATGTCTAATTTGTGTTTCTATCCTGTTTCTAATGTCTATCTATCTATCTATCTATCTATCTAGTTAGCTAGCTAGCTACCTACTTACTTGTCTATCTATCTATCTATCTATCTATCTAGTTAGCTAGCTAGCTACCTACTTACTCATCTATCTATCTATCTATCTATCTATCCATCTACAGTTATTCAAATCAGGTTTATTGTCAAAATAATTGCGACCGACTTTCAGCTGTTTGCGATGAACAAATCAAACAAAAGCGAGTGACAACACAACACAACGAATGCTTCAAATGGTTTCCCCAAATTCAACTGAAAATGCAACTTATAATGATTTCTCCAGTTTCAAAATTATTCAACCTCCTGAACAGAATCCCTCAAGACAGCACAAATATGCAAAACAGGTCTTGTCTCGAGCACACCTGATGCGTCTAATTAAGGGCTTCATTAGTTGCACCAGGTGTGCTTGAGCTGGAAAACATGTAATACCTGAACTGGCTAGGGGTAGAAAATGCATAAAATACCTGGATGGGGCAGAAAAAGGAAGCCATCAACGGCTGTAACCAGATTTCTGAGAAGGCAGGTTGTGAAAAACCCTCGAGTGACTGCAAAAGACCTGCAGCAAGACTTGTTGGGAACAGGCACTGAGGTTTCAGTGAGCACAGTAAGGCGTGTACTAAACGCAGAAGGTTTCCATGCCAGAACTCCAAGACGTACACCACTACTGACCCAAAAGCACAAGAAAAGTCAGCTCAAAATCATATAAATAAGCCACAGAAGTTTTGGGATTCTGTTCTGTGGAGCGATGAAACAAAACTGGAACTTTTTGGCATGACGAATCAGCGGTATGTCTGGAGGTAGAAGAATGAAGAAAGAACACTCTGTCCACAGTCAAGCATGGTGGTGGCTCGGTGATGCTCTGGGGCTGCTTTGCATCCTCTGGCACTGGAAACCTGCAGTGTGTGGAAGGCGAGATGGATTCACTGAAGTATCAGGAAATCCTAGGAGAAAACATCATGCCGTCTGAGAGGAAGCTGAAGCTTGGGCGTCATTGGACCTTCCAACAGGACAACGATCCCAAGCATACCTCAAATTCCACCAAGGCTTGGTTGCAGAAGAAGTCCTGGACGATTCTACAGGGCCATCACACTCACCTGACATGAACCTCATAGAAAATCTCAGGTGGGATTTGAAGAAGGCGGTTGCAGCATGCAAGAATATTACTGAACTGGAGGCCACTGCTCATGAGGAATGGGATAAGATTTCTCAGGAAGCTAGTGTCTGGCTATGCATCTCGTTTACAGCAGGTCATAACAGCAAAAGCGTGCTCTACTAAGCACTAAAGATGGTTGAATAATTTTGAAACTGGAGAAGTCATTATAAGATGCATTTTCAGTTGAATTTGGGGAAACCACTTGAAGCATGATGTGTTGAACTATTTCATTTGCTTTTGTTTGATTTGTTCATTGTAAACAACTGAAAGTCTGTAGATTTTGACAGTAAACCTGATTTGCAATGGGGGTTGAATAACTTTTGTGGTGAGAGATTTAGGGAATGTTCACAGCTTGTTAGCTACATTAGTCTCATGGCTACTCAGTGTAACAAACAAACAAACAAACTTTAGACAACAGGACACTTCGGCTGATCTACTACATTAAGGGTAAGTATGGTTTGGTGGAAACTCCAAGTTTTTTCATTGTTGTTTTAACCCCTTTGTAATCAATCCCATTAAGTGAGCATAGCTAAGAGATGCTAACTGGTTATGGGGGAGGGGGATCCAGTTTTGAGTTCAAGGGCCACTCCAGCGGTCAAGTGGGCTAATGAAGGTGAGAGTGGGCTTTCTTAACCCCAAAGAGGATACAGCTGAGCAGGCTCAGATTTCACCTAATACCCTTACTACTAACTAAGTGTGTATATCTGCGTGAGTGTGTGTGGTGGGTTTATGTGTCGTGTGTGTGGTTGAACCTGACAGACAGAGATCAATCCATATCCTCAGTGGTTCAGCGGGTCATAGCTAATGCTAACACGGGGGTGCTGTTGTTTTTTTCATTAGCTAATAGGAGCTTAGGTTTCTTCCGTGTGTGTGAGGGCGAGGGAGACGGAGAGAGCGTGGTATTGTATTAAATGACAGACGGAGACAGTTGAATGTTTCATCACAGACATATATTTAGAATGCCATTACAGGGTGGATGTGTGTGTGTGTGTGTGTGTGTGTATTTCCAAAGTCAGAGCTTTATAAACAGTCTGCTGAACCGCTCCTTCTACTTGCTAAGATCTTACACACAACATAAAAAAGTCTGAAATGAAGACACTTTCATCTATCACATTACACTGACACATTACATTACATTACATTACACTTTCATCTATCACAGTACACTGACATTACATTGAAACACACGCACGCACGCGCGCACACATACACACAGAATGAGGGAGAGGTTAAGAAGCAGACCCTCTATGTCAGTCTTGCATTAATTGTTTGCTGTTGTAACAATTTTCCTGAATGATCAATGAAAATGGATCAATGGTGTGCTGCGTTTGACACTTTAGCTTCTTTAGCTAAAATATCAGCTATTAGCTGTGTTGTTCTCTCAACTTTGCTAGCACCTTGTGCACACCTCACTGGTAAAAGATGATTGATTAGATTTTTGCTCTATCTATCTATCTATCTATCAGTGTGTCTGTTTATTGATCTGTCTAGCTACATATTACTTGTCTATCTATCTATCTATCTATCTATCTAGGCTAGCTAGCTAGCTAACTAGCTACCTACTTACTCGTCTATCTGTTCACCCATCTATCTATCTATCTATCTATCTATCTATCTATCTATCTATCTATCAGTGTGTCTGTCTATTGATCTGTCTAGCTACATACTTACCTGCTATCTATCTATCTAGGCTAGCTAGCTAACTAGCTACCTACTTACTCGTCTATCTGTTCACCCATCTATCTATCTATCTATCTATCTATCTATCTATCTATCAGTGTGTCTGTCTATTGATCTGTCTAGCTACATACTTACTTGTCTATCTATCTATCTATCTATCTATCTATCTATCTATCTATCTATCTATCTGTCTAGGCTAGCTAGCTAGCTAACTAGCTACCTACTTACTCGTCTATCTGTCCACCCATCTGTCTGTCTATCTATCTATCTCTCTATCTATCTATCTATCTATCTATCTATCAGTGTGTCTGTCTATTGATCTGTCTAGCTACATACTTACCTGCTATCTATCTATCTAGGCTAGCTAGCTAACTAGCTACCTACTTACTCGTCTATCTGTTCACCCATCTATCTATCTATCTATCTATCTATCAGTGTGTCTGTCTATTGATCTGTCTAGCTACATACTTACTTGTCTATCTATCTATCTATCTATCTATCTATCTATCTATCTGTCTAGGCTAGCTAGCTAGCTAACTAGCTACCTACTTACTCGTCTATCTGTCCACCCATCTGTCTGTCTATCTATCTATCTCTCTATCTATCTATCTATCTATCTATCTATCTAGGCTGGCTAGCTAACTAGCTACCTACTTACTCGTCTATCTATCTATCTATCTATCTATCTATCTATCTATCTATCTATCTATCAGTGTGTGTGTCTATTGATCTGTCTAGCTACATACTTACTTGTCTATCTATCTATCTATCTATCTGTCTAGGCTAGCTAGCTAGCTAACTAGCTAACTAGCTACCTACTTACTCGTCTATCTGTCCACCCGTCTGTCTGTCTATCTATCTATCTATCTATCTATCTATCAGTGTGTATGTCTATTGATCTGTCTAGCTACATACTTACTTGTCTATCTATCTATCTATCTAGGCTAGCTAGCTAGCTAACTAGCTACCTACTTACTCGTCTATCTGTCCACCCGTCTGTCTGTCTATCTATCTATCTATCTATCTATCTGTGTCTGTCTGTTGATTTGTCTAGCTACATACTTACTTGTCTATCTGTTCACCTGTCTATCTATCTATCTATCTATCTATCTATCTAGACCCCACTTAAACCAATGCCTTAAACTAAATATCATTTTAAACAATCATGAAAGATAAATCACAGAGATAAATGTTAGTGCATTTATTGTGTTGTTATGATTAATCTGTCTATGTATCATATGTCTGTTTGTCTGAATGTCTGCTGCCTGTCTGTCTGTCAACAGGGTCCCAAACACTGCAGCACAGTATAGCCCTTACTGTGAGCAAACATTAGGAAACCAAAGCCATGCACTGATACAGGACACCATGTGGTGGAATCTATAACAAACAACATATAACAAGATTATTTACATCTAATCCCTAGATTGCATTACAGCGTGTCTATAATACCTGTAGAGCTCATTATGAGAAACAAGGCAATTGTTAAATCATTGCTGCTCAAATTACTGTCCTTGGATTTGCCATGGTCTTCAGACAATCACATTCTCACACAAAGAGAGAGCAGGGAGACTTCGGAGAGTTTAGCAGAGTCAGTGACAGCCGATCAGGAGCTTCATGTAGTCGCACCTCAGGCTGATTCATCCACTCCCAGGGTCCCTGGGAACTGTCTTCTTCATAGTTAAACTCCAGATTTCAGAGAAAAGCTATAGTCACTCCGGTGGTAGTCTCAGGAAGATGTACTGTGCGTATTTTGCGTGTGTATCTTTCAGCTGGGAAAGTGAACGTCGTATACCTTTATAATATGCATGGCAGTCTGGGAAAACCTTTCACATGGTGAAAATTCGACATTTTCTACTGTATAAAGTTTTGAAAGCGACAGATTTTCTCAATCACAAGAAAATAACGAACATTTTCAAATCTCCAAAAAGTGAAAAGAGAGAAATTTATCACAACTATGTATTCATTTCTTTTGCATTTAATTTAACATGTAATCCATCCATTTTCCTACAAAAAGTTGTGGAGGAACCCCTGAAGCATGGGGAGAACATGCAAACTCCACGTACACAGAGTGGAGTTGTATTTTGAACCCCCAATCCCAGAGGTACAAGGTAAATGTGCTAACCACTAAGCAACCACGCTCCCCTATATCATGTATGTACACGAACACCTAAAGTACTTTATCAAAGATTATAAGTTTACGCATTATCCACACATTAGTCTCTCTAATCTCCTAATCACGCCATTTGACAAACACAAGCCTCATCGTTGCTCTGGACTCAAATGATCTCTGGTCACTCTCACATCTGTGCTGAATTAATGTTGTTTTTCCTCCATTTTTAATTAGCATTCAAACGTTACTCTTTAGTGTCAGAGGTGGTGCATGTACATTGCAGATAATATGACAGCTGGAATTTATACTGTTTACAAGCTGAATTGATTAGGCTTATTTACGTTTCACGATGGCACATAACCAATAACATGATCCAAGCTTAACGTTAACTGTATGAGCAAACAGTAGGGGAAAAAAGCATGTACCAAAATCCTCTATACTGCAAAAGTCATGTTTCTTTCTCTGTATAGATAGTTTTCATTCACTTTGTTTACACAATATGGTCATTTGGGGGTCTGCCATTTTGTGGGTTAATCATCCATCCATTTTCTGTACAGCTTATCCTACACAGGGTCACAGACAGTCTGGAGCCTATCCCAGGGGACTTGGGGAACAAGGAGGGGTACCCCTGGACGGTGTGACGGGCACAATCGCACACACACCCATTCACACATCATGGACAATTTGGAAATGGCAATCAGCCTACATGTCTTTGGACTGGGGAAGGAAACCAGAGTACCAGGACGAAACCCCCGAAGCACAGGGAGAACATGCAAACTCACAGGACACACAGGACAGAGGCAGGAATCAAACCCCCAACCCTGGAGGTGCGAGGCAAACATGCTAACCACTTAGCCACCGTGCCCAACTGATAGATAATCAATAGATTGATGAAAAGTTGTATCATTAAGTCCTTGCTCATAACTAATTCCTCTGTAAAGCTCCTTTCTTGTAACTCAGCCGGAACTTCGGGGCAGTTGTGGATCAGGTGGTAGAGTGGGTTGTCCACTAATTGTAGGGTTGGTGGTTCGATTCCCGGCCCACATGACTCCACATGCCGAAGTGTCCTTGGGCAAGACACTGAACCCCAAGTTGCTCCTGATTGCAAGTTAGCGCCTTGTGTGGCAGCTCTGCTACCATCGGTGTGTGAGTGTGTGTGTGAATGGGTGAATGAGACACAGTATAAAGTGCTTTGGATAAAAGCGCGATATAAGTGCGTCATTTACCATTTACTTCTAAGTTTGGAGTAGATTGGGTAGCCAGTTGGTAGGTGAATACTATAATCAGATAATAGTAAATATGAGTAAAGGAACAAAGGTACAATTAATCCAACAACTCAGTTTCTTCCATCTGAGGCTCTTAATATTTTCAAGATGTTTGATGTTTGATTTTCTCAGTGATAAATCGTGTCGTGTGAACCCCCGCCCCCATGCATCTAGTGTAAAGGAACAGCACTCTCATGCACTGCAGATCCCTGAATCTAGTTTATTATCCATCTATTTGTGTAGGAGGGTGAGGACAAAATATAAGCATGATAATTTCTCTTCTATAAAAACGAACGTATTTGGCATGTCATACTCAAATGGCAGTTAAGAACAGCAAAAATACACACCAACATGACACCATTTGTGTCAGTACACGGTATAAAAATAGCTACATTTATTTTCAGTATACTCTGCCTGCGTCTCTCCAACCCAATATTTCCTCCACGTTTCCTCTTATTTCTCTTTGTTCTTGTTTCCGTACAGACTTGTGACAGTCGAAGTCTAGCGACAGACAGCTCTCGTGTTTATTTTCGTGACAAAGTGGGATTTGTGGATGAGGTGCACTTTGGCAGGTATTTCTCCAGGTGCAAGACTGTGTAGTGTGTCCTCGCCTACAACACCAAACAACTGATCACAAGAGATTGCAAGAGATTGCTGCAAACCATGTAATGTGCAACCAGCCTTTAACTGTGTCATCTGAGATATAGTATTTCCGCACCTATTTACAATACAGCTATGAACCATAATGCCCGAGGACAGTTCTTAACCATTTAAAAAAACAAACAAACAAACATTATTGATTGTTTACACAACGTTAATCCTATTGTTTGACCCACAAAATGGCAACCACGCTGTGAATCATGGGGAATGTGGCATCACTTCCACACAATCAAAAAAAAGTCACATGCCTATTCCAACATCCAATCGCATGCTTTCAAAAGTATTTGTGAAACTCAATTTGGAATAAAAGTTATGACAGTTAAAGTTGGGTTGGATGTGGGGATAGCGTTTGTATCGTACTCGTATTAAATTGAGTGAAATCCAACCACATCACCTTCGTTTGTTCGAAGGTGTATGAATTTATCATGAAATCAGACTCACATTACCATTAATTACCATTAATTAAGGTTGAAAAACATTGCAGAGCTTTGGTTCACACACGTACACGCACACGCACGCACACACACACACACACACACACACACCTACTAAACCTGAATGACTAAAACTGATTTAATCATGAAGCTACATTGTATAGTTTAAAAAAAGGGTAGTGAAAAAACTCCCTTCCCCTTTCCTGTCTTACTTTACTTCCCAAATCTATGCTCGCTCTCTTTCTCTCTCTCTCGCTCTCTCTCTCTCTCTCTCTCACTCTCTTTCTGTTAATGCGCCCTTTCATGTCATCTCCAGTTTCCTGGATTCTGCCATCGCGGTGGTAACCCCTCCCTCCCTCCAGTCTCCCAGGTCCTGCCGGATGGGATGCTTTTGTATGGCCGCCACATTTTTGGGGTAAACTGATCCCCTCTCGCCTCCTGATCCTCCCAGTGGACGCACACACACACACACACACACACACACACACACACACAGTGAACAGTAGGTCACATTTGGCATCATTCCAAAATGCAGGATTTTAAGAATCTGAGAAGAACATGGATGTATCACACAGATGTCATATTTGTTGGGGCAGTGTCGTCTTCCATCAACTGCACCTACATACCCATAGCATTTATATTCTCTCTCTCTCTCTCTCTCTCTCTCTCTCTCTCAGAATGCTCCATCTGCGATGCAGGACATCTCAGCCTTGACGAATTTAACAGCTGCAAAGCACAAACACTGTGACAGGTAGACCAGGTGTGTGTGAGACAGGGTGACATAAAAAGAGACCAAGTGACGTTTGTTCCTCTGTTTGCGAAGACTAACCTGTTACCATGGCTGCGTATTTTTCGAATGACTACATGCTGGGTGTGTATTTTGTTGATTATGTACGTGTTGCTGGGTGTGTAAGTGTTCTCACTGAGTGTGTCTGTGCTGGTGGTAGTTTTGCATTTAAGGTCAGAGGTTTCTGTGATTTTCTACTTTTCGTACAGTGTTGGAAACCACAATCCACTATCATCATTATACGTATCCCAATGTAAATTATGTCAATAATTGTACTGAGTATTTTCATAAAAATGGGTTCTGTTGGTTCAGAAATAATAAAAAAAAAACAGCTTTAAGACTCTTCAATACATATCCATATTTTCAGGGGTCTGTGACTGTTAAAGTTTTGAGAACTCACGTTCTATAACAAATATATGATACTTTTAAAGGCTAATAGCAAAATTTATACCTTTTAATTTCACTAAATCAATTAAGAGTTCTGGTGCCAGACAACTGACCTTGTTACACCATCTTCTCTTATTGTATCGGATGATTTTTATTAAAAAAAAATTTTTTTAAACATATTTTCCCACCCGTAATGTATAGTAATCTATAGTGATCTATAGTGATCTATAGTGACAAGTGAGAATCAACACCACAACACAAAACCTTTTTATGTCCCGGCAATCAACACTTTCTGAATCTGTTTCATCTCCATTTTCATTTCCTTCCCAACCCCTTATTGTGGCTTTAGGTTGGTACGGATGTGTGTGTGTGTGTGTGTGTGTGTGTGTGTGTGCGCGTCTACACCCACAGGGGGTTCATACCGTAATCCCGCTGTGTGTACCTGGTGAACGTGGGAGTCAGAGCATCTCGAGTTTCCCTCAGTAAATGATCTGATTAAAGAAGTCCTTTCAGCGCAGCCCAGCCCGAAAAAAAACAGACACACACCCGAGTGGAGGAGAGAAAGCGAGAGAAAGAATGAGAGAAACGAAGGCATGGATAAGAACAGACCAAGGTGTGCCACTGCCTTGAGCTAGAAACCAGCAGACAATGCGAGCATGACTATCAACAACACGCTCATGCTTAGACGTTCACTAGATTCGATCGAGATTCTGACACAAACTTTGTGAGCGAGACTGTGAGAAAATGATAGCAACACAACGAACATTACGCTCGTGAATGCGATTGCTCTCAATGGCTTCCTTTTGTTGTAAGGTCTTCAGTAACCGAGTTTAATCCAGAGCCTATCCCAGGAAGACTTGGCGTGAGGCGATAATGCATCTCCAGATGAGACACCAGTCCATTGAAAGGCATTTGCAGAGCAATTCACATGCTCATTCACACCTAGGGGGCAATTTAGAGTAGCCAATCTACCTAGCAGCATGTCTTTAGGAGATGAGAGGAACGCCATGTGGACATGGGGAGAACATGCAAAACTTCACACAGGTAGTAATCCAGAGCTCAGGATCGAACCCAGGACCCTGTAGCTGTGAGACGTAACAACCTGTATGAATATAATGTTAACAACGGTGTTGATTTGGAAAGCTACAAATGAACAAAGCACAATTTTTATGCTTTGTGCCTCCTTGACTAGAAACACGTAGCCTACAAAACGCACTCCAGCGATGCTTTTCACTCACCACTTGTGTAAATATTTTATTTCGATAAATAAAGAGTTGTGCTTGCCACATTATCGATTATAAAATAAGCTTTAGTAACTGCATATTAATTAATTACAGGTATTTAAAATGCTCTTTCAGAAAGTCGGCTATAAACAGTACTGGAATTTTCCAGTACTAATTTTCTGAAATTCATCATAGGGTTTCTGTGATGGAAATACGCCTCAAGATGCAAAGTAATCAAGAGAGAGTCCATAAATTGTTATGATAATAAATCAGGGCATTAGTCATTCATGGAAATATGTTGACCTTAGCATTAATGCTACCAATTGGAATTTCATACTATCTGTCATTTTAAGTAAATAAATAACTAATGCTGACTATCTCCATTAAATCTTCATACACCTGCTGTTTAAAAAAAAAAAAAAGAGAAAAGATTATTCATCAGAACTATAGCAAACCTTTTGAACATGTGTATTAAGTGTCATGTAGCTAGCTAATTCAATGTTGAGGGCATGAGACAGAGGCCATAATAAAGCAACGTTCCCAACGAATATTGATCTGGAATCAGAGATCCGCCTGAGTGATGACCTTATTAGCCTCCTGCGGCCAGTTGCCCGGGTGGAAGCGCTGTGGTATGGATGACATCACCTTACAGTTAATCAGTGTAACAAGATTAAAATTATGTAAGCGATGTGTTGAGATTTCTGGTGCCGTGTGAAAGAAAGAGCGATATTAAATGCGTTCCTTTCATCCTTCTAGACCCAAATAACAATGAAACAGTTTCAAGCAGGCATCCATACCAGCAAGCAGCAATTTTGAGGGGTCCATGCACTTTTGGCCCAAGGTGCTCTGTAGTTGCGGGATTTCAGACTCCAGTTCAGAAGGATGTAACACCCGAATTAAGCACTGCCATATTGTGTAGTAAATGTTATAAAATAATGCCCATCTCCCTACCTGTAAGTTGGCATCAGATGGAGCAAGATAAAATGAACAACATGCCACCAGACTGTGTAAGTACATTAAGCTTGTGCTAGTTACAAAAACTGTAAAAGAACATTTATTACTCTTCATGTATGAAGAGATTAGCAGCCATGCAATCTGGCTTGTATGGTCAATGTAGCAAATAAACAACTAATATTTTGATCCGCCAAAAAGCCCATTGTGCGACTGTTTCCTAAGATGCTCATGGCATCCTGTACAAATGAATGCACTCATAATAATAAGTTATTGTTTCTATAGTAAAAGCTAGTTTACGGGGATTTTATGGAAATGCTCCATATACTGTATTCTAAGACAAATAATAATTGGATTTTTTTTTTAAATCTTCTGTTTTTATTAAAGCAATATGTATAATTATTTATATGGTAAGCTTTGTGTAAGGAGACAACTAAACATTCATGGAAAGAGCCGTCAGTGTCTGAACGGTTTTCCGAGACAGGAAAGTCTTCAGGACAGAGGACTTTGTGTTTTCCGTATAGCATAATATAGCATGACAAACTTCATTTTTTGGTCTTATTAATAGAGAATAAACTTATGACAAGAACAAAGGGGCAATGGAGCACAGCGGTTAAGGCATTGGGCTACTGGTCAGAAGGTCGAAAGTTCCAATCCCAGCAGCACTAAGCAGCCACTGTTGAGTCCTTGAGCAAGACCTTTAACCCTCAATTGCTCAGCTGGATAAAAGCAATTTTACCTGCAGAGCCACAGTGCTGGATTATTATTAATGTTAGATCTTTTCTGAATCTTTTCAGAGGCACCAAGCAAGGAACCATTTTCTGGTGCTAAATGGAACCGCTTTTGTGTTTATTCTGTAGTTTGTATGTACGCTCTGAAACGTTGCAGCTGAGTTGTGTTTCCAGGTTTTTCTCTATTCTTCATTAGGTTTACAGTGTTTAGCAGATTCCCTTATCCAAAGCGATTTACAGAAGGGATTTGTAATCTCCATAAAAAACATCCACATACTAGTTCAATAGCTCATGGTCTAAGAACACCATCAAGCCAAACGCTATTGGAGAGAAGTTCGCATAGCAAAAAAACAAGTCAAGTCAATTAAAAATAAATAAATAAATAAAGGCTACCTAGTTCTCCCAGTAGTCCAAATTCTCATTATTTCCTAGTCCCTGGTTCCTAGTCCTTGTCTCCAAGCTCTCCTGATGTTTTTCTAATTTTTTTTCTTCATATGCCTGAGAAATTGAAGAAAAGAAAGAAAAGTTGAGAGACCCTGTACCACAAAATGCTCAATTCTTTAGTTTTCAAATATTAATCTGACAGATTATAACTTGCATTAGATTTGTAATGCATCATGGCATACAGAAACTATAAAGAAAACTAATGGAATGTTTGAAAGCTTTTTTTTCACAGTATCTAATAACTCATCTGTTAGACTGCTCCATGCATCCATTTTTTATACAAACAGGGCCATGGTAGGAATCAAACCCCAAGCCCTGGAGGTGTGACGCAAACATGCTAACCACTAAGCCACCGTGCACCCCTCGATTACTCCAACACTGGAAATATAATAAGGTTAGATTCCCGTGCAACGTGAAGTCGAGCTGAATAAGAGAGTGGTTTGTTTAAGTAATTCTGTTTTAGTGATTTATAAATTAGAACGAAACCGCGCCGTAATCCCAAATTAATGAAAGTGGCCCAGTCCCCCCAACCCACACCGCCCCCTCGCCCCCCACCACGCATACCACTTCATGGGTTTAAGTGATAAGCAGTGTAAAGCAGAGGATTAAATCAAGCTATAGGATGCCTGTGGATTTGAGGAGGTCTCGGTCCAACACACCTGAGGACGTCCACAAGGACGTCTGGGTTCTGAAAAATGTTACTTTGAACTCGAGTATAGTAGTTCCTTGTTGGTTGTGATGTTGATGGACAGAAAATCCCACATATCCTTTATATCATATGGCCTCCATGTTACTTCCTGATTTTCTACAGTTCCTGCTTCCTGCTTCCTCCTGCTCCAACTGCACCCTGAACATTACCCTTATTATTTTTATACATGTTTTTTGTAGTAGTTTCTATCATGTTAACCTGTGTGTGTGTGTGTGTGTGTGTGTGTGTGTGTGTGTGTGTGTGTGTGTGTGTATATATATATATATATATATATATAAAAGAAATAGGGCCCTGAGTTAAGAAATGGGGCCGTGAGTTAGGGATCAAACTACTTGACTTGCGTGTTGATCGACCATAGACCAGATTCTGTGAATTTCATGCCTGGGTTAAAACATGAACAAAAAAATAAATAAATTAGGACCGCCAAGCTTTTATTCTTTTTCTTTTTTAAAATAATTCCATTATTTTCCTTTTTGTTTCAGGGTCAGATTAAATACTTTGTATACCAATCCTGGTTATGAGATCTGTGACATCTCTAGTAAATTCATTACTATGAAGCTATCATTAACAAAGATACTTTACTGTTGGTTATTGTTCACTTGACACATACTTTGGACTAATATTTTCAACACTATTTCAGAGACACTAGATGTTGACTCCATTGTCCCAACAGACTATATCTATCTGCCGAATAAAAAACTAAATGCCAATAGCTTTGCATCTCGTCTGTAAATACCTTTACATTGGAAATCACCCATAACCTACAGTCCCCTCTGAAGTATTGGAACAAACAACAGTATTGGCTTGTTTTTCTCCCATAGTCAGCTCTCTGGTCTTCATGTTGGTTTATCCTTTTTAACAAGAAATACAGTCTTCACAGGCAAAACCTAGGGCTCAGACCAAGAGTAGACATTCAGACCTATTAATTCTTTAAACAATCAATTTGTAGGTTCAAACAAAAGGTGCCATGTTCTAAGTTGTTTAACACATCTGGATGTAAATATCAGGAAATGAAAGCTGAAATTCCGATCTGTCGTCTCATATTCATCTTTTGATCCCAAACCCAAGTGTCTTCAGTGTATAGTGAAAACAATGGACTTTGCTGTTGTAATACTTTCAGAGCGGACTGTATCTAAACATGCCTGGCTTGTAGTCTTAATGTCAGGTGTGCAATAGACCCAGAGGCTACACACACAATTCTATGAATCATAATAAGCTTCTGGATATTTTTAAATCATAACTTAATGTATAGGTTGTACTTCTTTGCCATAGGTACCTAAAAACATTAACTCTTAAGTTATAGTCTCAAATGTCTGTACTACATTATTCATGACTATGAGAGTTGGGGTCATAGTCACCCCCCCCCCCCCCCCCCCACCATTTCTATGTATTCGTTATTAATTCCTTATTATTACTGTATTATTTTGTAAAACTATTTAACACTGTTTAATTTCTGTATTGATAATTGTTTAAAGGGGGTGGGGATTTGTTTATGCCTAATATTTGCATATTTCTGTCATGTCCAATAAAAAAGTGTTCTGAACGCAGTGTTATGTGTAATAAATGCAGCATCGCCAGAAGGGACATCTGAAAGACAGTACATATTTTATAACACACATTAAAGACACCCAGAAATGTGTTTGTTTGTATAATGGGCATATTATATATCTAGTATCATTACATACACAATGATGTATATGTTTTTATGTTTTCAGTACATGCCCATACAATAAGGGCTAGTTTGTTACAAACAGTGTTTAAAATGTTTAGCTTCTGAAATTTTAACAGAAGTACGGCAGTACCCTGTACCTTGCAGTACTTTCCCTGGAAATAATACGGTGTGTTTTACTTTTACTTCCTGTGAAATATGTCTGATGTGACTCAGGAAGTCATTCCACATGCACTCTAGCAACGACCAACAATGTCTTCAATACCAGTGTTAAAACCACAATAGCCTATATATACTGATTATCTAAGCAAGCAATAAAGTAATTCCAAGAAGAATAACAGTGAATGACAAGGAATATGTTTATGCCTGACTTCAGTAGATGTACACTAAGCGTCTCTTCGGTTCAGTTTTTTTTTCCCCACATCCCAGCAGATTTACGTATAGTTAACGTGATAAATCTACTAGTTGCTATGACCACCCTAACACAAACACTTGCTATAAGTTGGGCATCAGAGTAGGGGGTATAATGAACCTGCCCTAAATGTGGGTCAGGCCCTCAAAAAGCCTGGAATGAAATGTTTGTTTTGGTCTCCGATTTTGGCTTTTTAGCTAATTAGAGTCATAAATAAACTAAAATTGGCAGAATAAATACGTTGAATGACTGAACTTTCCATCCATAAAAAATACTGGAGGCTCTCTAGGGGTTTATCTCCCTTTATTCAAAGTCACGAATGGTTCAGTCTCAGTGGAAGTTTTAGGCCATTTTAAATTAGGGGGCCAGAGGTTCTCCTGAGTCCTTGGTGTAAACGTAAGACATAAATATTGCCATTTGAAGCCTTGTACATTACAGTGTCATATTCAGGGCTACATTATGGTGTTTACATTTGCACTGTACATTAGTTTGAGCAACCCGGATAGACATTTTTTGTAGAAGGACGGAGTACACGCGACATGAATTGACGAGGGTCGAACAATCGAGCGAATTCGTGGTATAAATCCAGGTGATAGTGTATCACCTGGGTGTCGAGGCTTTGAGAAGGAGGCCCTGTTCCCAGCTCACGGCAGCCGCCTGCTGCTGCTGCTGCTGCTGCCGCGTGTAATTCGAGCTCTCAGCCGACTGTCAGAAATAAAAAATCATTTGTCCAGTGCGAGCGCGGGGTCTGATTAAATATTCATTGCAGGAGGGAGACTCTAGATCCGGTGTCGCGTGTAAAGTGATCCTGACCGCTCCCGGAAGGGCGTCGTGGCCTCACAGATGGACAAATGGAGAACAAAAGTTGGAAGATGGGCTGGAGGTCTTGTTGAAAGACTGCTGCAGGGTAATGAGCTCCGTTCTCCAAAATAGAATGGAATACATCATGGTTGTTTAGACTTAGCACTGCGTATAGATTATATCCATGTTTCTAAATCCTAGTACCTATTCAATGTGCATACACTGTTCATCAGCTCTAACGGAAAGGAAAAATCCACCATGAGCAACTTTATTATCTTTATAATTAACATATATATTCTTCCAGGATTGATGAGTTGATGTTTTTTTTTTTTTTTTGTTTCAACGTCTTTCATTGACATGTTGGTCTATTTTCACTTTGGTTACCAGTTTCATATATTACCCACAAGTCCTTTCAGCTATCTGCAGAAAATGGTGCAGTGGGGTTTAACTCCTTTTGCTTCATCTCTACCAAAAGAGAATGATGCAGCAGCGCTTTAGTTCTTTAGTCTGTTTAGCTCTCTCACCTCCTCATCTGTACACTCGGCACACATTTACAGTAATAAAACTGGGTAAAGCTGAACTATGACATCAGATAGAGGTTAATGTTAATGTTTCTTTTTTTTAAAAAAAAAAAAAAAGCCAATTTTTTTTGTAACGAATCACCATCACTGAAACCGTCATTTGGGCTAGAATTTGGTTACAAATGCATACAAATGTCTCAATATTACTAAATGTCTCAAAAGTTTTAATATTTTCAACAAATAATCAAGTTTGTTTAATGTAAACTATAGTCTAGAGCTACTCACCAGCTATCCTGTCTAGAAACAAACCATGGCTCAGGAGTTGGAGGAGCATGAGGTGCACAATATAACGACAAAAAAACAACCTTCGCCACCAGGAATAGACAGTGTATTTTGCCATTGGCTAGCAGTCCAGTTCCAGTGAATGGTTTAATGAGGATGAAAATAATGTAAATCATATACTATGGCCCTCGCAGTCAACTGACCTCATCCTATCTGAACACCTATGGGAGATTTTAGAGTGACATGTTAGACAGAGCTCTCCACCACAATCATCAAAACACCATGTTCAGGAACGCAGTGTTCATCGCTCCAGTAGTGTTCCAGAGTCTTGTAGAATTGCTGCCAATGTGATTTGAATGTGTTCTAGTGGTTTGTGGTGGCTGAACAACTTAATAACACACTTGATGTGTTCTGTTGGGTTTTTCCTTTAATTTGTCACAGATGGGTTTGATATTATTGTATCACCAAAACCAGAATTTTATTTCACAGCTTGGACAAAATGTGCTGGAATGTTTGTTGTTGTTTTTATTTATTTATTTTTTTTACAGCACTTATATTTTGATCATATGAGCTTTTTAGTTGTTGTTATGGTCATTTTGTCATATTTCCAACAACCATTTCATCACAGAAGGCATTTTTGTCTTGTCGTTACACATTGATGGAATTTAAAAACCATCTGTGAGGCCAATCATAAAATACACTATATAAATTAAAGCACTTTTTTTTTTTTTTTTTTTACATTTTGAACTTCATACCCTTATTGGGCATTACTCAACAATACTGACAATTACTGTTGTTAGTATGTTCATTCCAGCCTGGTTTTGGTTTGGACAGGATTTTGAATCTGTAGTGGGAAAACAGCCCTAAAAGATATGTTGATCCAGGTACATGTCCTACTTCAACAAACCGTGATCACCCTTTGGAGAATCATAGAAAGACCACTAGAAGCTAGTTTACAGCTTGGAGTGCTCTTCTTCAGTTCAGGTGAAATATATATATATATATATATATATATATATATATATATATATATATATATATATATATATATAAAACCCCCACTAAATTACAGAAGTTAAAATAATAATAATAATAAAATACTGACTGCCCATCATTCTGGAGTCACCCCCTTTCCCTTTTCATTCATATCTATTGCGCAATATGTCACTTCTTTGTCTTCTTTCCCACCATCTCTCAATCTGTCTTTCCTCTCTCTCTCTCTCAATCTCTCTCACTCTCTCTCTGTTTGCTTAGTTTGACCTTCACCATCTGTTTTAAATAAGAGCAGTGCTCACTTTTGTTTAAAAAAAAAAAACAACCTAAAAATCAGACATTCTCTCTCCCTCGCTCAGCCCAAACAGTCCAATCTCAGAACTCCGAGCCGAAGATGGAAGCCTCAGCTGTTCCCAATTACCGCTGAAATCCCCCTCATACACATACACACACTGCTGAGGCACATGCACTGTATGCCCACACACATACTCACACATACACACACTCCTGCTGCGTTTGTAGAGGACAGGGTTGGGGACACTGCGGTATATCAGAAAGCTGGAAAGAGGAATGACTTGCATCTTTGGGGAGAAGAAAACTCTCAAGATCTGACGATGTTGGAGGACGAAAAGAGACAGGTGTCCCACATGCGTCAGTTAAAGCAAGTCAAAGATCGAGTGTATGCAATGGTCTCTCTCTCTCTCTCTCTCTCTCTCTCTCTCTCACTCAAAATACTGTTAGCAATACAACAGTATTGACCGTCAGTGTTAGCATTAGCACTATCCTTTGTGGCATAGCCTGAACTTAATATCTCAGTTAAGAATCAATAAGCACATACATATTTATTTACTTACAAAAGATTATAATTGTGTTTGACATCTAACTATTTATCCAATGTGTCCAATGATGTCTTGCACCAATGGTTATAATCATTAAAAGACACATAAATATGTAATATTAAGCTAATAAAACATTGTATTAAATAATAGATTTTTCAATATTTTTTAATACTCAAGAAAGTACTATATATAGTATATAGAGAATATAGACAATATAGATACTACTACTACTACTACTACTACTACTACTAATAATAATAATAATAATCCATATCTATATATTCCTTTTTATGTATTAGTTTTGCGTCCAAAATCAATGGAGGATGTTCAACAACATTTAGTGTAACCATACATGTTCTTTATTGTTCTTTAAGCCCAAATTCTGATTAATAAATTTAAAAAGAAACTGTTATTGTTTTATATATATATATATATATATATATATATATATATATATATATATATATATATATATATATATATATATATATATATATATATATATATATATATATATATAAAGGAAATTAGGGCTACAAATAGATCAGATCAATATATCAGATAAGATATATAATAAGATCAGATTACATAAGTACATTCATAAATGAGATTTATGAATGATGATGAGAATAAATGATGATGATGGAGGAGGAAAGTGGAAGAGAGACATAAAGGAGGGAGTATAATCGTATATAAAACACTACTTCTGCTCAAAGACTTCAGAGGGAGGTCCCCTTCCTACCCCACCCCGCAATTAATAATTACCCCCACCTGGGCAAACATTTCACACCTCATAAACTCTCACTTTCCGTCACACACAAACGCATATACACACAGTCTGCTAATATTTGCCTTGTGTGATCCGCTAAAACATCTCAAGACCCTTCACATCTGACAAGGTTTATAAGAATTAGCCGTAATCCAGCCATGCACACTTATTTAATTAGGGAGAGCGAGAGAGAGAGAGTGTGTGCTAGACAGGCACTGATATGGTGTGCGTCTGTCAGTATATGTGTGTGTGATTCAGACATTGAGTGACTTTGTGTGTGTGTGTGTGTGTGTGTGTGTCTGAAGACCTGCTGGCCCCTGTTTGAAATTTACAGCTCTATGTTCAGGGTGCAGATGGCGGCCAGAGAGAAGGCGGTGTTGCTCTCACGTTCACTCTTGTGGAAGCAATTAAACTCTCACTTCAGATGGCACTACACACGCTCACACAGATACACACACAGCGTGTGTTTGTTTTAAGCTTTTCCCCCCACATATTTCCACGTTTGTAAATGAAACATTCTCACAATGTGGTTTGCATGGAACAACATTTAGGCAGCAACTAAACTTCACCAAATTTGATTTGTGTGTGTTGTGGCCAGTCATCAAAATGAACATCAGGATTCATCAGGAAAAAAAAAAAAAGAAGACTCTTTGTAAAATAACCCTGTGTAACCCTGTGTAAAATATAGTGACAGATCATATATTTCATACTGAGTATTGTGGATGGTGGTCCAGGTGTTCTACTAGGTTTGTTCAAAACAAAACCAGGTTGCCTCTTCCCAAAGGTTACGTTCCGGCTGAAAACTAAACTATCAAGAAGATAATCACTTCAAACCTGCAGCCGAATCAACAAATGGCTGTGGGACACAAAATCAGTGTTTTTCTACGTTCATCTCAGTCTCTGGATTTGAACCCTATATGGACAAACCCCATGCACGTATACAAGAATATACAGGTGCTGAAAATGTTCTCTAGCGCAGTCTCTAACTTTGTTAGACATTACAGGAAAAAGCTCAGTGTGGTTATTCTCTTCGATCGAGAGATTATTGCAATTGTTTGGGGTGCCAATAATTGTGAAACCAGCTGAAAATGCACAGTTTGACACAGCAAATACCCATTTTTTGGGGTTAACCTTGTATCAATGGGTTCTTCTTAAATAGTCTAAACTATTCAGTGGAATATATTTAGTATTTAATATGTAATATTTTAATATTCTAAATATGTAATGTTTTTAATATTAATAATACTCTAAAATATATATATATATATATATATATATATATATATATATATATATATATATATATATATATATTTTTTTTTTTTTTTTAATTAAGTGAGGAATCAGTCTGTGGGACTGGGAGCTGGGAAATATTTGTGACTGCCTATATACAAATTAACATGTGAAGTAGTAGTCAAATATGTAATTATGTGTTGTTTATAGTCTTTTACCAAGATTTAATACTCTATGAATGCTCTTTATTTGCTAGTTAAGACGCAAGAGGAACACTAGATATATAATAAAGTGCTATGCTCATTTCTAATTATATATATACAAAAAATATAGTAGTACAAGCATGTTAAAAATATTTACCACAAAAATGTGCTTTTGCATGTGTACTTTTAAATCTTTGAAGTATGAAGTTTGTTTCCTGAACATTTAAAAGTTAAAACAAAGACAGTGCTAAAAGAAGAGTAATGACTGTGATCATACTGCCTCATAGTGCTTATTGTGTGTATTACATAACCGTGAAATAGTCATAATGGTCAGGATAAGAGATGCACATCTGTCCTCTGATGCCCTCGTCTGGATCAGTCTGGATAGATCAGACACTTGGAAAAACCAGACGTCGCACAACTCTTAGTTTTCACATTAAAGCTATAGAACAAAGAGGTTACGTGCCTTATTCATGGCCTGAGACGTTTCTAAGGCTGGGGTTAAGATCCATTGAAAGAAAATAAAAGGACACGTTTCTGAAGTCGTTTATGAAGTCTTTTCCAGATTTGTTGGTTCGCCTCTACACATTTTATATTTTATTCATTCAGGAGACAATTTGGTCTCAAATACATGAGGTGAAATCCAAGACAGCTATTCATTTAGGACAATTAGGACTCCGAGCTGAGGGGTTTTGTTAAACGCTCAATAGTGGCTCTCTGGTAAGCCCTTTGCACCTACAACGTGTCGGTTACCCAATCCGAAACCATTCCACACTTTTCCAGCAAACAGAAAAGTTTGTTTGGATGGCAAAATTGGTTTCCAACACCACCATTCTGAAGATCTGGAACCGAAAACATCAGAGGACTGGCAGTAAAATGTGTGAACAGTGCAAGGGATGCTATTAAATATAATTCAAATATTAAAAATAATCAACAACGGGTTGGTATGATCAGGCCCATAGTGATTTGTTTTTCTATAATAGCACATCTTGAAGTTTTTATGCTGCAGCTTAATAAACTCACACAACTGATTAACCGTTATTTATTTATTTTATTTTTTTTATCTAGATCCCTTAAAGGGTGTCCCTCTGGCCAAAACCTTAACGGTTCTATGCAGAACAGCAAGGCTTTTCCTTACTTTCACTACAAAGTTAAATCTTAGCCCCAAGGGGTTTAAAGCTTCCATCTGGCCTAAACCACTTTACCTTATACTATAGAGTGTTTTCCTTTATTATTTCAACGCAAAAGTTTACATCAAGATCCCATCAAGGACGATTTTTGTAGAGAACCCTAATATTGGGTGTTTCCTTACTATAAAATGCTCCAAAAGCTAAGAAATCTTCACTATCCAGGGAAACTTTAAAGGTTTCTTTATCTGAGAATGTCATTTAGAAACTATGAACCATTAATGATTCAAAGAATCCCTGAAGGACCCTCCCCCCCCCCCCCCCCCCCCCCTAAGAATTGTCATCATTTCTGCAAGTCTCTGGAACTGTATTGGAGCGATGAGTACTGTTCTTCCAAAAGATTTTCTCTCAGTTAGTATTTTGATGATGGAGATAGAGAGCGCTGTCTAACATGCTCTGAAAATCTCCCATACGTGTAAAGGTCATATGACAGCATATGATTTACATCACTTTGATCCTCATCAAAGCATTTAGTGAACTCTCGTGCACTGTGGAGGGGTGTGGGGTCATCCTGGAACAGACCACTCCCATTTGGATAGAAATGTTTCACGATAGGATAGAAGTGATCAGACAGAAGAGCTTTATCTTGATTTTGAGTAGAAGTGGATTCAAAGCATGCCAGAAACATTAATAAATGACTCCCACAGCATAACAGAGCTGCTTGTTTTGATCTTTTTCACCCATCTGTATATAAATTGATCAGCCATAATCTTAAAACCACTGACCGGTGCTGTGAGTAACATTGATTATCTCTTACAGTTTGACTTTGACTTTGACAAGCGCCAATTCATGATGGCTGGATGTCTGAGTCAGAGCATCTTCAAAATGGCAGGTCTTGTGGGGTGTTCCCGGTATGCAGTGGTTAGTACCTACTAAAAGTGGTCCAAGGAAGGACAAGCAGTGAACCGGCGACAGGGTGCCCAAGGCCCACTGATGCGTATGGGGAGCGATGGCTAGCCCGTTTGGTCCGATTCCACAGAAGAGCTACTGTAGCACAAATTGCTGAAAAAGTTCATGAACAGAGCAGCTTGCTGCATATGGGGCTGCATAGCCGACCAGTCAGAGTGCTCATGCTGACCCCTGTGACTGCCAAAATCACCTACAATGGCAAGTGAGCATCACAAACAGAGCATGGAGCAATGGAAGAAGTTGGCCTGGTCTGATGAATCACATTTTCTTTTTCATGTGGATGGCCAGGTACGTCACTTACCTGAGGAAGAGATGGCACTAGATGCACTATGGGAAAAGGTAAGCCGGCAGAGACAGTGTGATGCTCTGGGCACAGTTCTGCTGGGAAACCTTGCGTCCTGACATTCAGGTGGATGCTACTTTGACACGTACCACCTACCTAAACATTGTTGCAGTGCAAGTACACCCCTTCATGGCCACGGTATTCCCTAATAGCAGTGTCCTCTTTCAGCAGGATAATGCGTCCTGCCAAGAGGTCTTGTGGAGTTCATGCCTCGATGGGTCAGAGCTGTTTTGGTGGTACAAGGGGGACCTACATAATATTAAGCAGGTAGTTTTAATGTTATGGCTGATTGGTGTATATCACACCGTGTCAGTTGGTATCGGATGTTGGTATCAGAGCATTTTAATAATAGTAATAGATGGATACCCAATACCAGCATATGTCTCCATACATCTCTATTTATAATCATCATTTTTAGGTTTGCTTCTATGTATAATGGAGATGAACTCAGTGAAAATCATTTACAGCGTGACGACTGTTAGGATGAGCAGCGGCGGTCGAGACCTCCGATAGAGACCTGACACCGAGATTTAACGTCTGTCCTGTTTTATACCAGCCCTAAGCGCCCATCATAAACTTTAACCCACACACATACACACACTTTTCCAGCGCTGAGTGTGTGTGCAGTTACAGTGAATGGCAATGTTCTTTCTCAAGAGGTTTGGGCAACCGTCCAACAAAACAATTAAGACATCTTCTCTCAGTGCATGGGAATCCTGGGCCCCTGCAATTTCCTAATGAGCAATACCCTCCTCCTCTTCCTCCTCCTCCTTCCTCTATTCTACAGGCAATGCTCGGCCAAATCCCAGTGTTCTCGGCGGTGGTCCATCTGTGATGGAGCCTCACCACAGCCATGATGGATATGATGAGCTGCGTCCGTCCAGGAAGTCAGGGGGATGCTCTTAAAGCTACAGTTAGTGTGTGTAAGCAAGACAGGGGGAGAGGGAAAGAGAAAGATAAAGAGAGATATCTTCCTCCTGGAAGATTTTTTTAAAGGATAGTATGTGAGAACCCAGTATTCATGCAAGCTGACTTGTGGGAAACATGCAGCCATATTACCGTTTTATGAACATTTATGAACGATGTATAAATATCACTAGCTATGTAAAAATGTCAAATGGAGTACTATTACAGAATGAGGCCAAAAGTGGGCTAAATTTAATGTCAGTAGACGTTTTATTTTTATATCTTATCTCTCTATTGTTTTATTATTGTCTTGTCTTGTAATCTAAAAAAGACAAACATCCTGCTACATTTCCTTTCCATTGACTGATTTGTTTGTGAAAACTTTTTGTTCCATGAACTTTAGGCCTTTAGTACAGTCTGGATTGCTAAGAAAACAATAGATCACAGCAGGAACATCATACAGTCCCCTCCGAAACTATTGGAACAGCAAGGCCAATTCGTCATTATTATTTTTTTTGTTGTAGACTGAAGATATTTAGGTTTGAGATCAAAAGATGAATATGAGAAGAGACTTTCAGCTTTTAATTCCTAGTATGTTTATGTAGTTGTGTTAAATGACACAGAACATTTGGTATCAGACCACCCAATTTATGGGTGAGCAAAATTATTGGAACATGTGACCGACAGGTGTTTCTTGTTACCCAGGTGTGTCCCTGTTAGATTGATTTTTTTAAACAGTAAATAGCTCTGAACATCTACTCTTGGTGTTAGCCTTCAGGTTCACCTGTGAAGACTGCATTTGGTGTTAAAAAGGATAAACCAACATGAAGATCAGAGAGCTGTCTATGGGAGAAAAACAAGTCATACTCATTTTGAAGCTGGGAAAAGAGGGAAAATCAAATCAGAGGCACTGCACAAACACTGGGCATAGCCAATATGACAATTTGGAATGTCCTGGAAATGAAAGAAACCACTGGTGTACTGAACAACAGACACCGAATGGGTCGGCCAAGGAAATCAACTACAGCTGATGACAGAAACATTGTGAGAGCTGTGAAGAAAAACCCAAAAACAACAGTCAGTGACATCAACAACCTCCACAGGGCAGGGGTGAACGTATCACAATCCACCATTCGAAGAATGACTTTGAGAGCAGAAATCGAGGCCATACCACAAGATGCAAACCACTCACCAGCAGTAAGAATCGGATGCTGATGGAACAATTATTTGTAACTCACAACTTAAGTGATAAGAGGAACTAACTTGTTTTGCGGACATTCAGCACAACTATAAACAGATCAAAAGTAAAACTTCTTTCTTTAATTAAAAGAACAATGAAGCATCGGCAAACTGTTGCTTTGTATGATCGCTTCCACCCCGTCATTGATTATTTTCCCATAACTGCACAACCCATCATGTTTTATTCCTTACGGAGCATGCAAACCTTCTTAAAACCTTCTTAAAAATGGGACACTTAGCAAAACAAACAGGATTTTCCAGTCAGGAACAAAACCACAGCCAGGCAAACACCAAGAAAACCAGCAATGTGAAAATGTAGGGTAGCACGCTCATAAATCAGTGCTAACTTTGGTGGTGATCGGACGTTCCTGCTTTTCTTCATTTTGTCTCCATTGTCAGCAAATTCATGTCCAAATGCAGTTATCCTCCCTCTTCCAACACAGCACTTTGATAAATTCCATTTCCGTTTCAACTTCGTTGGCGGGTCTGGAGTTACATTCCTCACTCTCATAACTACAAATAATCCCTATTAGTTTCACTGTAGAAACGACGTATTTTACCATTATCACTGATGGTTAGATCACAAAATGAATGAATGAATGATATGCTGAGACTTGAGGACTTAATGAAAACATGCTCACCAACGTGCTGACCTCTGGTTAGCCTTTTCTGAAATTAATGACCCGTGCTCTTATTACAGAGGCAGACTGGCTGTACCTGAAATGCATGATTTATCAATTTTTTTATTTCTTTACAGAAATCCGTAATGAGCCAACCACAGGCTACGGGTGAGGAAACTCTGATAGGAACCCATCCTTTTTTGGGTCACACTAGATAGCAGGTAATAGATTTTTTAGCAATGACAGTATAGAGTTATCTCATGATTGTATAAATCAAGGCCAGCTTATAGTTGAGCTGCTCTTGTGCTTGAAGTGAGTGCCAAAACATGAAGGTTGGGTTCCACTGTGACTCCCTAATTATATTGCTGGTTAATCATTTGTGCATGGTGAGGTGTCCAAAACAGTTCTCACTTCCAAGCTAATCAATCTTGAAATCATTCTTGCCAAAGGGATCTCATCTAAGTCACAATGTTGAGCTAGCTGGCTGTCTACAGATAAGTGCCAAATTAAAAGATTTTTTTTTTTTTTTTTTTTTTTAAATAAAGTTTATCTAACACACAGATAGTCTCTAGGTACTGTATATACTTCTGGGCAAAAAATGAGCCAAATCTAAATGGCAAAATATTAAGCTTTTAATGGTCTTATCAACTTATTGGTCAGGAAATTAGCAAGAATTAAACAAATAGATAAAGTAACTTATTAAACGAGCAAATGGTGGCACAGGAGGTCTCAGAAGTGTATTTGTTTAATTTTTGCTCATTTTCTAACCAATGATTTGTTGTTAAAGGCTTCATATTTTGCCATTTGGGGCTTTTTTATTTTTGTGCCCAGTAGTGTAATTGCACATATACACCACATACACCATTATAATGTAATACTTCATTTTAAAGAGTGATACTAACAAACGTCCATGCTGACTAGCCATTTATGTTTATCTACTTTTAATGAAGTTTTTCCTCGGTGTCAAGTTTTCCAGCTCAGTTATGTCCTATCATTCTTATACTGACATTCTTAGCTAGCACTTTAAGTTCAACTAACTTCAGCAACAGCCCCTTGCTGCAATTCCATTTATCTTATTTCATAGCACGCTAGGATGGCATGGCCGTGCCTCACAGGTCCAGGGTTTGATCCTGAGCTTAGGTTACTGTCTGGGTCACGTTTCACATGTTCTCCCCATGTCTGTGTTTGTTACCTCCCAGTTCTCCGGTTACCATTCCCCTTCCAAACCATACCAGTACTTGAACTGGCTATACTAATTTGCCTGTAGGATTGAAGGAGTGTGCAAATGTCTATGTGGAGAATACACACTGAAGCCAGGGTGTATTCCTGACTCATTTCCCAGTGTTCTTGGGATAGGTTATGGATTTACCATGACCCTGACCACGAAGCAGTTACTGAAAATGAATGAAAGCTAGTTATCTAGGTTTAGCTGAAGTTTTCCAGCTCAACAGGGGGTCACGATGAGATGATCATCTTCTCTCTACCTCCTGAAGTCCTAGCCAATGAGTTGCTTGTCTGCATCTCTCTAATTACCATGGAACAAAAATCCTGAGTGAATTTTTTTTTGTTTGTTTTTTTCCAGGAAATGACACTACAAAACTTGCACACTTGCAAAATACCAATATGATGACGCTATAAAACAAAAATCTATGAAAAATGACCTGAAGTATAACTTACACATATGGGACAGCTCTGGTTATTGCACTTAATTAGGCCACTAATCCAGCTATAATAATCCAAACAGCAAAGAGCTACTATTTTATATGATCTATAAATAAAGCCTATGATGGTGAAATGAAATCAAAGAGACCTGTCATGGTGCTTAAAGCTCTGCTGTGCTAAAGTAAATCTCCTCCTATCACACCTCGCCTCAAGACTTATCAACAGATTTCAGGATGATCAATGTTGCTTCACTGCTCAGCCGTGTGTGTGTGTGTGTGTGTGTGTGTGTGTGTGTGTGTGTGTGTGTGTGTGTGTGTGCGTGTGTGTGAGCCTCCCTCGCTCGCCACAGTCTCAGATCAGCCCTGCAGCTTCTCCTTATAATAACACTATGTGATGGATGGTGGCGGCGAGCTTGTTATTGTCTTTGCGCCATCAGATCTTTTACTCCTTCAGTGAGTTTGGTCTTTTCGGTGAGAGGGCAGAGAAAACTAAGCTTGAAGGAGGAAATGGTCCTGTATGTGGCAGCACAAGGTGAACATCCCCAGTGTTGTATGGATAAAACAACAACAACAACAACAACAACAACAAAAAAAAACCCACAGGATTTCTGTGTTGTTATTGTTTCTTGTAAAGTATGATTTAGGTAATAAATTTCCTTCTATGTGCTTCTACATACAGAACATACAGCTGCAAGTTCAAAAGGGTTCAAGATTTTAAAGAAACCGTTTGGCTGAAATGGAAATTCACACCATTTTCCACTTGCCCAAATGTAGTTGATCATCCAAGACATGTTTGTTGTTTCTAGGTTTGCACTGGAACTATGAGATTAATGTCGCTGAGATGAAGTTACATTCTGTAAACTGCATGCTTAAATTATTAGGAGATCGTTTGGCTAATTCTGGACACTTAATAAAATAAATAAATAAATAACAATAACTGTGAATAAAATATGCATTCGAAATGACTATTTTCACACTGAAAGTTCTAAGCATAAAAGTGTTATTTACTGACTAGCTTGCCTCTTGTAATTTACGGATCATTTGCGTTCAAGGTGTGCCGCACACTTTTTTTTTTTTTTTAAATTAGGGTACTAAGCTGTACCTTTCCATGTCACTGGGGTGATACCTTTATCTTTTCTGCTTTTAATATGCATCTTTCCACTGGAAATGTGAATATAGTGTACATTAGAAAAGGATTTAATAGAGTAAAGCTTTTTAAAAAGGTACACTACATGCAGCATTCGAGATAAAACTTACATAATATTAAACGTTAAAGAAGAAGGTGTACACTTGATGATACCACTCCAGCGACAGTGAAAATGACATTTTAATACCCTGTCCAATATTTGAGCATCAGAAGTATTTTGAACATTTTAAAATGTACTTCTGTTATTACTTTAAAGCATGCATTTCTCCAAAAAAAACAAAACACAAACTAAATCTATAATGTATTTTTTCCCCCTTAATAAATAAATAAATAAATAAATAAACAAATAAAACCCCAGGAATGTTGCTTTAAGTGAACTCGAATGTTGCCGAGTTAAAGGTGACATTGGCCGTCCTCTCTGTAATTCTCGGCAACTCCCCTCCTCGGAGAAGTGCGGCATAAATATCTGTCTGTGCGGTATAAACAGATCGGTCACAACCCCGAGCCAAATTAAACAACCAGATTAAGAGCTCTACACTGCTTCACTGCAAACAGCCACCACGCCACATCACTTCTTTTTATTTCTTTTATTCCCTGCCCTTCTTAAGCACCATCAGATTACATCAGTGACCTGCTTTTGTCGAGTTGTTTGTTAGACTTTTGTTTTCTTGAACTTTTAATGAAACTCAGATATATAGTGGATACAAGTCGGAGAGGATTATTATCATTCTTTGAGCAACACGGCTTAATCTAAACTCATTTGACAAAAACGTTTACGATTAAAAATAGTTTTATAGTGTAGGCTAAACTACCTGATGATCTATTAGTGGTATAAATATAAAATAAAGCAAAAAAACAAAACAAAAACCCAATGCAGTCTTGAATTATGCAAAAATAAACAAGCACAGCACACTCTTAGAGTACTAAACTGTACCATTCCTTGTTCTAAGGTAGAAACATCATTTATACCTTTAGTATGTTATACTTCAAAAGGGTGCATACTGTAAAGATTTACATTAAAAGAATTACAGTCTAATTATATACCTTAAATCTTTTTTTAACAGTACTCTATATCCATATTTCCAAGTGAAAGATACATATTAAAAGGTACAAAAGAGAACAGTACCACGTCTATGATAAAGAATACTGTATTAGAGGCATAAATATATTTTTAAAAAAATAATAATTTTTTTTTTTTAAAAAATTAAGCACAATTCAGGATTGAGTTGTGAATTAGATGCGAACGAGCATGCTGTTTGATTTGCTTTACACGCTTAGAGTACGAAACTGCACCATGCCTTGTTGTTGGAGTGGCACTGTCCAGTTTGTACCTTTTGTACTTTTAATCACTTTTACATATAGAAGGTGCATAGTGTACGTTTACACTAAAAGATCATTACAGTCCAGTTATCTAGCTTATATATTTTTAAAGGTACACTGTATCCACATTTCCAAGTGGAAAGGGCATATTAAAAGGTACAAAGGAGAACCACAACAACAAAGAATTGTGCATTAGTGGCATAAATATAAATTTAAGAAAAGAAAGCGAAATTATGGATTTGTTATGAGTTGCAATGCAAAATAGCATAGTTTTTCCATTTGCCTTATATATGTGGCCTGCAAAATGCAACTAAATTCAATATTTCTTTCGTATTTTGCACCATTCTGTAAAACAGGTGAGATATAAATCCAGTTAGATACAAATGAACACTATTATTCATTCACATGGATTTTTAGGGGTTTCTTCGCATAAATAGGCTTGCCTAAGCCTTTTCCCCTGCAGCACACGGCATCTTCCTCTCACTTGCTGATGCAATAAGGCGTTAGGAGGACATGATAAGAAAGTTCACGCAGGTCAGAAAAAATAAATAAACACCAACTATCTAAGATCCATCAAAAGCCCTTCAAGAACGATAAATTAAAAAAAAAAAAAAAAAAAAAACGCCATGCAATCTACACAGCAACACCAGCTATAATGTCAAATATCAAAATATTTTATTTACAATCAATATAATGCTGTCCTTCCAAACTATTTACACTGCAATAAGTTGCACTTGGAGACAACATACGTCACCAAAAGCATAAAGCTTATCTATATAGACTAGCCTATATACACATGTTTTTGCATTAAAAAGTGATTAAGCTAGATTCATCTAGACAGAAAAAAAAATTGCATAAAACCCACACACTGTACGTCCTCGAACCAGCAAGGAAAGAAATGCGAGTTGATTTAAATAAAAAAAATATATATACAGTTTCTCTGTACAGGAAGACGCGTCACTGGTCCCTCCGTTAATTCCCACCTCGTGCCTTTTCGCTTTTGAACAAGAGATGATGTGCTTTCGGTGCTTTCGGTATATATAAAAAACCCCGGAATATGTTTCTATTAAAAAAAAAAAAAAAAAACTTGTCCGTGTTTTTAGGGTTAAAGTCCTCTCAGGATGCGGTGGTGCCGCATAATCTGGTGGAGTTCAGCATCTCTTTAAGATCGTTTTCCGGTTTCCCCGCCACCATGAACGGCCACGTCTGAGGAAAAAAGAAAAAAACTTTTTTTTTTTTTTTTTACATTTTTTAAAAATAATATTTCAATAATTTGTAATCTTTTTCTTTCTTTCTTTTTTTTTTTTAGCAGAATTATTTTTAATTAAGTTGCATGCCCCAAAATAATAAGAACAAAATGAGCACTGATGTTGAAAAGTGTAATTTACTGTAAATGCAACTCGAAATGTATATAAAAAATTAAATAAATAAATAAAAAATAAAAGTGCATGCAAAGTTGATTTTTTTTTTTTTTTCCCAGCTCATATTTACGAGTTGGGCCTACAGGCCTGTGTCTCCACCTTCAACGATGAACTAGCTATCTTCCTCTAATTATTCTTTTCCATGTATCCATTAAAATGATTTATTATTTAATTACTGAGGTGGAAAAAAAACCCCTCCACTTCAGCACATACACGCACGGAAAAAAATGGTTTAATAAACTCTTAGTGTTCTCAGTACTTGTATACACACTTTAGGTGTAAATAAATGTTGTTTTGCACATTTACAACATTCAGCATTCTACATTAGATTGAAGCGCACGCGGTGTTTCTCAACACGCTCACGTGTATAAAACACTAAGGTTTAATCCTATAGGTTTTCAATTAACATCTATTGTTAAAAATAAATAAATAAGTAAAATAATAATAATAAATAAATTGAACCCTGTAAGGATTAGTGCAAGCATTACAAGTGTTACATGAGCGTTAGTGTGTTTGCATCTTTGCTTTTGAATAACAGACCGGACACGTCAGTGCGTCTCTTACCAGGTTAACGGGATGGATGTATCCGTGCTCGTGCTTATCGTTGGCTAAGATCTGGCGCAGGTGGGCGATGTAACTCGACGCGAGCCGCAGTGTGTCCAGTTTGGACAGCTTGGTGTCCGGTGGTACCCACGGCAGCGTGGTCTTCAGCCGCGAGAACGCTTTGCTCAGCACGCGCATCCTCGCCCTCTCGCGCGCGTTCGCCGCGTTCCTCTGAACCTGTTTTCCCTCGTGGGCGACGCCGCCTCCGCCTCCACCTCCACTGGACACCGGTCTGCGCGAGGACGCAGCGGTTTTGCGCCGCTTGCCCGGCGCGTGTCCGGTGAGCTCAGTGGCCGCAGATCCCTCGCCGTTCGAGCTGTCCTCGGCGCTTTCGCGTGATGCGCCGGCCGACGTGTTCCCGCACGAGCCGAACGGCAGCAGACCGTCTAGCAGTTCCGAGTCGTGGAACTCGTCCGCGTCGCTGATAGAGCCGGTGGACATGACGAGTGGGGAGAAATGAAAAACTTCTCGTGCTTTCAGCCCAGAGAGCACTGTCTTAAAGCGTGTGCCTTATGTGTTACACTCACATGAGGTGTGTGAGATACATGAAACGTGGAGACGTCCAGATTGTCGGAACTGGCTATTTATGTGGCGCGCGCAGGGGCGGGACGTGATCACACAGGGGAGGAATCTCCTGCTGGAACGAGAAGACACACACACACACACACACACACACACACACTCTCTCTGTGGCCGTGGTGCTCACTTTTGTGCACTTTATAAATGATTTTGCTCTAACACACCTGGCTTTAACATATCACCCCACCCCCTATGTCTCAAAATCATATTTTTCCTATGAGTGTGAGAGCACTAAACTGTACCTTTCCTTGCCACTGGTGTAGTACCTTCAGTTGTACCTTTACTATGTAGCCCATATTTGAGCTAGAAAGATGCATGTAGTGTCCCTAACAGGTTCAATTATGTACCCTAAACCCTTTAAAGTTTCCATATATGAAAGTACGATTTAATGATAACCTTTTGTCCTGAGATGATTTTGGGAAGCTCAACCCAGTTAACCTGCGAGCCATGTGATTATATGTAGACTATATAGCCAAAAGTTTGTGAACGCATGACCATCACTCCCATATGTGGTTCTTCCAGAAAACTGCTGCCACAAAGTTAGAAGAACACGATGGTCTAGAATGTCTTTGTATGCTATAGCGTTACAATTTCCCTTCACTGGAATTAAGAAGCCCGAACCTGTTCCAGCGTGATGATGCCCCTGTGCACAAAGTGACATCCATGAAGACACGGTGTGCCGAGTGTCCTGCACAGAGCCCTGACCTCAACCCCAATGAACTCCTTTGGGATGAACTGGAACACCGACTGCACCCCAGACCTCCTCAACATCCCAACATTAGTACCTGATCTCACTAATGCTCTTGTGTCTGAATGATCATAAATCCCCACAGCCACGCCCCAAAATCTAGTGCAAAGCCTTCCCAGAAGAGTGGAGCTTATTATACCAGCAAACGGGGACTAAACGGACTGGAATGGAATGTTCAAAGAGCACATATGGGTGTGATGGTGTCCACATATTTTCAGGTAAATAGTATAGTTTCCGTGTATATTCTCATGGACTGGCATCCCTTCCAGGGTGCATGCCAGTGTTCCAAGTATCCTGAGCAGGATAAAGCATGAACGTCCAGTACACTGAAAAGGAACGTGTACTGGGTACTGTATGTACCTTACTATTGTCTCTAATATCATGATAGTGTGTATTTTACTGCTGTGTCTTACTGATATATATATATATACAATAGATATATATATATTGATTTGTGTACTGTTCACTAAGATATTCCACAACAATAATTATACATAAAGATCTATCTTGAGTTTGTTTCTTGACTCCTGAGAAAAGCCTTCACACATTCAAGAAGCACTTCCTTCCTGAATCATGTAGCATTCACACTTTTAGAACTTAGCCCTATTGTTTATTTTCTTAAGTCTCTTTCAGAATTTTGAGTCTTGGGATTTAAAGCTTACACTAAAGGCACAGCATGCTACAGCTATCGAGAATCAATTTTTAGGGACAGACTTGATGTCCAGAATGATTCACTCTACTAATGTCCAAGGGCAATTTAACCCACATGGACTTTATATCCATAAACTGAATAATTCAATTACAGAGAATCACCATGTACGCCTTTAGAGACACCTCTCATAATCATGCATTCCTATGATGTTGTCCTAAAACAGGGACTTCTTTAACTGTAAAATAAATTCCACTGAGATTTACTTCATAAACATATTCAAATATTAGGCTAATTATTCAAACATGCACAATAATATTCTAGATAATTGTTGGTGCTATAGAGCTTTTTATTCCTGACCCTTACATTCAGAGAACACATTAGGTCCAAGCTTTTCCATCACTGAGTTTTAGATTAAACCCAGCGTGACCAGTCAAACAGGTGAATAATTATAAGATATCAATAATTCATTACTAAAATAGCTTTGGTAATGGTTATTTGTGGGGGGAAAATTATTCTGGGTATGCTTTATGGACCCCATGAGAGAACTTTTCACAACACTGGTATACATAATATGTATACTAAGCCAGTAATTAAAGTTAGCACTTATGTAAATAATTTAATAATATTATATAACATTATATAATAATAATAATAATAATAATAATAATAATAATAATAATAATGTAATAATATTACAAATAAACAAGATTTTAAAATATTTAATTATGTGAAAAAATAAATGCTATAAATATTTTATGCAAATGTGTAAGTATTTAATCATATAAATATTTTATATGATGTACACCAAGTGAATCTTATTTTCCAATGCTTACGAATAATAGTTAAATAGTTACAAAATCAGTATTTAAAGAAAAAATGTATAAACCGGAAACATTATAAACAGCACATTTTAAGAAATATTTGAAATATTCAAAAATCAAAAAAAGTCAATTTTGTTTAATGTCTTAGACTCACTATTTCACTCAGCACTTCAACAGAAAATACTAACTGCGTTTATTTATAGCACACACACAGTCTAATATGATAATGATGATATGCCTAATATCCGGAGGGGGAGTGAATCATGACCGGAAGTGAGAGCACCTGCTCGCCCCATTGACTTAGCAGGTGGCATGTTGAGAATTTAACAACTGTCACCGGAAATACCATTTACACACGCGCGCTGATGTGATGTCATACTGTATAGAGTAATTACGCAGAGCCCCCCACACGCACGCGCGGGCGCGCGCGCACATGCACGCACACACACACACACACACACGATCTCCATCCACAGGACAGGCTCAGATGAAGCCCTGGCGCCTCGGAGCACTCGGGTGTAACTGATACCCCCCGCGTCCCACAACACCGTGTTTAGATTTTTAATGCGCCCCCCCAGCTCTGGGTTTTAACCCCCCTCCCCCCAACCACAACCGGCCCTGCGCGAGCCAAAACATCCCGCGCGCGGTGTGGAAGTGGCGCGGTTAAAGAGCAGCTCTGACAGAAGCTGGAGATGGGGTGATGATTGCTACGACGCACGCTGCAGGAAACCAGTTCACTTTGTCTAGTGCATGAGGATTGAGGTCGCATACAGAATGGCGCTGTGCTCACTACATGAGTGCACTTAGTCAAGGGTGTGACACGGCTGAGTTCTATGTCCTGCCTAGTGCACTACGGGTCCGAAATGAAGTAGTCTGACATCCGGAATATTACTGAGCACACTTTGTTACGTCACTCATAGGCTACATGAATCAAAGTATTGATTTTAATAATTCAGTACAAGTATACTAAAGCAGAAACACGTAATCTTGTATTCATGTTTTCTATATTTGATCTCACTATTTAAAAAAAAAAATCTATTATTGCATTTTACTTTCTTTGATTGACATGTTTCATACTTCCAGTTCCCACAGTGTATAAATTGTACTTTACAGAAAGACTATCCATCCATCCATCTTCTATACCGCTTTATCCTTTTCAGGGTCACGGGGAAACCTGGAGTCTATCCCAGGGAGCACGGGGCACAAGGCGGGTGACACCCTGGACAGGGTGCCAATCCATCGCAGGGCACAATCACATACACATTCACACACCCATTCATACACTACGGACACTTTAGACATGCCAATCAGCCTACCATGCATGTCTTTGGACTGGGGGAGGAAACCGGAGTACCCGGAGGAAACCCCCGCAGCACGGGGAGAACATGCAAACTCCGCACACACGGGGAGAACATGCAAACTCCGCACACACAGGGCCACGGTGGGAATCGAACCCCCAACCCTGGAGGCGTGAGGCGAATGTGCTAACCACCGTGCCACCCCACAGAAAGACTAAATTTTCCTTATTATAAATTCAGTATAAATTAAGTGCTGTGAATTTAATTCCTCTAAATTTTATATTCTTCTGCTGCGTCCCAATTCGCCCACGATCCATCCTAAACAGTATCCGAGATCAGAATTAGCGTGTCCCAAATCGTAGTAACCCAAATGAGTATCCTGATGGTCTACTATTTCCGGTAGATTTTCGAAGTGTGGCTCCTTGGACACTTTTTCAGCTAATATCGCACGCAGTTCCTTGCACAAGGGAGGAGGAGGAGTTTTGTGACGGTTTGCCTTTTGACGCATTTTTGTGTACAGGAAATGTGTAAAAATAAATCAAGGGAATGGTAAATTAAATGATATAGTACAAATTATATAAGGAATAATGAATGAAGAAAAACTGAAATGTAACGAGGAGTTTGTTTACGGTGACGGTGTGCGTAACTAGGCAACAACGTTCTCTTCCTCTTCTGTTATGTCCCAGTACGTTCATACTATTTTGCTACACACTCAAAAGTATGTACTTTTTCTTCACAAAAACAGTACATACTTTTAATGCATAGTATAAGTTGGCGAACTGAGACGCAGCATTAGATTAATTAATATTCAAAAGAATGAAAACTTCTAAATGAAAACTTACTGACTTTATGAAAAACCACATACATTTCACACGTGACGTCATGTGAATATTTGAGTAACATGATGACGTGGAATAATATGCGAAGCTGCATTTGTTTTTTTAACGTGTGATGACATATTACTGACATATTTGCAATGGTGTCCATAAGAACATAAAGAGATCTTATTCTTATTTAGCATTTCCTTTAAATAGCAAAATACTTTCTTTAACAACTTGATTTCACACATCATTTTAAACTTTGTTGTGTTTTTACATGGAGAATGCCTTACTGTTTTTCTTTTTCATGTGACATTCGTCAATTATTATTAGTTCGCAACTGATAACCGCTCGTCTGCTGGTCCACGGAGCGTGAGGTGTGAGATGGTGGTACAGGAGATGGGTGATGATCCTCCAGAGATCTGACCTCTGACATCTCAGAGTTCCGGTATCTCTGAGACAGCGAGCTCTTCCTTCTATCACTCTCGGCCATCAAAACACCCTTAATCTGGCCCCAATTAGCTAGTCTACTGACCTTCCCCAGACAGGGAGGGCTCGTTAGCGGTTTGTTTTTAGTTGCAGTGTCATATAACCTTAAGTAAGGTGTTGCACTGAGGAACAAACAAACATGGGCTCAGTGCAGGAATTAGGTAGAGGCTTGTGTTGGTTTTCTCAGACACTGAACTGTTTTCTCAGACAAATCCAGATTCTTCATGCAGCTGCTTATAAAAGACCACTTTATAAAAGCCCACTTCGCTGATGAATTCTCAAATCTGATTGGTCAGAAGGTGGTGATTAATTTTCTAATGGTAGCTCCTGCTGCAAGGCAAATCACACGTTTATTTTAATGCTCAAATGTGTGGTTATTTAACAAAAAAGAACCATACACTTATTTGTATAGTGAAGCTTTCAGTAAAGAGATGTTTATTTAACATTTTTCAGTCCGTACTAACTTTTTTGTGATTGTTGCAGCCAAAAATGCTTGATTTTCCTGCGGCTTTTTTCAAAATGTGCAATGCAATTTATGGAGATTTTTTTTTGCAGAAAAGTACATGATTTCTGCAAATCTCAGCTCAAGTCTGCAGATAATCAGCAGTAATAATATATATATATATATATATATATATATATATATATATATATATATATATATATATATATATATATATATATTGCAAGCTCCTCCGAATATTGCGGAGTTTGCTTGATTTTGTGTTCATTTCTGCAATCGCAAAAGCGCACAATCTTTGCAGGACTGATGGAGGGAGTCTCGAGTGTCAGCACTTTACGTAAAACTGTAACCAAATTTTCTGACATTTGATGTCTAAGGATGCTGCGTATTTTCAAGTTATCAATATCAAGCTACTTTTTTTTTGTCTTGTTAATTTCAAGAGAAAGTGCGGGAACAACTGTTTATACAGTGCCCTCCACTAATATTGGCACCCTTGGCAAATATGAACAAAATATGAACAATTTCCTGTTCCTAGTCACCCAGGTGTACTAAGAAAAATGTAACATATCAATGGGAATATACTTCAAATATATTTTTCTCATATGAATTAATCAAAGTGCCAATATTGGTTGCACACCTATATTTAACAAATATATATATTTTTGATAAACCTGTGTTTTGTTTGCAATTGTTTGATATTCATGACAGCAGAGTATTTTTCTGAATTTTTTAAGCAAAAGATTAAACAATAAAGACAATTTTTCATAGCCTTCTTTGCTCATATTTACCAAGGGTGCCAATATTAGTGGAGGGCGCTGTATTCACTACAACGCAAGTCTTAAGAAGAACTAACATGTTTTGTCGACGATCCACAACAATAAACGTAACTGCTCAATGGATATAAAGTATGACATTATTATTTATTAAAGAACAAGAAGTTGTAATCATTGGCAAATTGCTGTGGTATAGAAGGAATAAAACATGTCACAAGCTGCTTTACAGGAAAGTAATGGATAGTTCTGATAATCCAAAGCATACAATTGATATGTTCACACTGCACATCCTGACTGACATGCTACTATATATGAAACATGACCCATACATATAGTACTGTCCTGAAAAGACCCTGCTATATACCATGTGATAATTGCAGTAGCTTTTTCCAGCCTAGATATCTTGCTTTGTTTCTGACGCACAGTGACGTGGACATTTTCACAACAGAGGGTCAAACTGAAACACTGTTTTATTAACGTGATCTTGGTTTGTCTCTTTCTCTTTCTCATGGGTGGGCTAGTAAAATGAAAATAAATAAAAAAAACGATGCAAGATTGATAGTCGCAGTTCAGTGTTAAAGAGATAGCTTAAAATAGCCCCAGTATTCCCGGACCACAAATCCAGTCACAGATCTGGCTCGCACTCATCTTCAACTCCATGTCCCTCTGAGAGAAAGCAATCAGTTCATTAACTATGATCTTCATAGAGCTTAACTAAAACTACATGAAAGGTCACATCTTTCCCGTATCAGTACTGGTCCTTAAACATACAGGAATATGTGAAAGAGCTGGTCCAATGACTGTAGCATTTAGCATTAGGAAGAAAGGGTAAAGAAAAGTGTTCTTATGGTCTTTCAGCACTTCCTCTCACAGCTAAGACCAAGAGTCAAAAATGTCATTTATACAAGTCTCCATTTACGCCATTTCCATTTACCAAGAGTGCAGCTAACAACTAATGGAAGTCTGTCTCACCCAAAATCCATACTGTAAACATAACGTACACCTCAAATCACATCCCGTCCTTAAATATCATCACACAGATTTGCTAAAACAAAGCATGACTTACATGTGCAAAATGCTGTAATGTTGTTGGGCAGCCATCTTGGATTCTGGTTTCATTATGTGGACAGGGTTGAAGATTTTATAACATTGGCATACATTTAAAAAATTACATTACATAAAATAAAAGACTTAACATAAAACCATAAAAAGGGAATACATTACCAGACATGTGTGAGTTAAATTAATATGGCTGATCAGCACAAAACCGACATGGATTAGCAAAACTAATATGGCTATTAGCAAAGAAAGACACGAATTAGCAAAACTGATTGAGTTGATCAGCAGTGTATTGATATGAATTAGCTAAACTAATATGGCTGATTAGCACAAAACTGACATGGATTAGCAAAACTCATATAGCTATTAGCACAAAAAAAAGGCATGAATTAGACAAAATGATATAGTGGATTAGCACAAAACTTACATGAATTAGCAAAACTGATAGAGTTGATTAGCAAAACACTGTCATAAATTAGCTAAACTAATATGGCTGATTAGTACAAAACTGACATGGATTAGCAAAACTAATATAGCTATTAGCAAAAAAAAAAAGAAGAAAAAAAAAAGGGATGAATTAGCAAAATTGATATAGCTGATTAGCACTAACCTGACAGGAATCGCCAAAGCTCACACAGTTGTTTAATACTAACCTGACTGGAATTAGTCAAACTTATACAACAACAACAACAACAACAACAACAAAAGACAACCCTAACTGGTTTTTGATGTTTATTTACCTTGGAGTGGATTTAAGCATCAGCTCTCAAGTTCTCAAATCTCAAGTTCCATTTTTTTTAGCACCAAATAAAATGATCTGTTTGGTCATGATTCGGATGAAAGAAATGATGGTATATCCACAATTACTGATGATTTACACAATGATTCTGTACTTGGGTGAATAAAACATTCATCTCCTAATTAAAATGATGTGAACACATCACAACCCTGCTCCAATCTAACTTTAGGTCAATACTAGAGAGCAAGCCATCAAAGCTTTCTGGCCATAGTAGCAGTGTGTAGATGTAGATGAACAGGTGAGGGGTGACGGCGAGGTTAACATCCGAAATGAACGCAGCATGATGAAGGAAGTCTTGGAGTGAACTTAAGCTTTAAGGGAATACTGCTAATTAGCCTGCCAAGGTCAAAGGGTATTGAAACTAGACACTAACTAGCTAGCATCCGAAGAAGAGTTGAAATTTGCCCACACACACTAAACGAGCAAGATGACAGACTGTGGCAACTGCGCACACACTCAATCTTACCGCTTGCCTAACTGTGATCACATACTTTTAACAAACTTTCGAGCGAACACGATTAATTGTCAGGGTGTAATTCTACAGCTGTGGCGTTAAATCTTTTCCGCTCAGGTTTATTTCATGAACATCAATCGCTTTCAGTTGGATAAAGATTGATAGTACTGTGTTGCATCACGGTCATAGTCTTCACCCTTACTTTAGTGAGGAAGTATGCACTCAAACGTGGTAAAGTGCACCGTGGCTGACCACAGTGGGTTTGTTCCTGACCTCGAAGGCCGCAGAATTCTCCAGAAGGGACACTCGCTGACAGGGAGGAGAGGGCAAGCGCTGTGTGACGGGGTGATCGGTTGTCGGATATTACCCTGATGCCTTGCAGCTGTGCCCTGTGAGTGTGTGTTTGTGTGGGGGTACTCCCCTGCATAGGAGCTGCTCACTGTCAAGGTCAGTGTCCATGCAAGGAATGTCTGAACGTCCTCAGGGAGGTGACAAAACTCCGGATAGGAGGGTTTTTTTAGAACAGAAAAGCGTAAAAAGGTCAAATACAATTTGATTAAAGGAATACGGCATTGGTTTTAAACGTAATCTCTTGTCTACGGCATCTGTAGCATAAGTGTCATTTCAGATCATCATTTCGACACGTTTTCCTGTGCAGAAAAAGGAACAGAATACGTGTTAATGCATATTTCACTTATAATAGGAGTCTAAGGGCAGTTGTTGAAGTCAACAACAAGCATCAAATGTTTATATTTTAAGCATTGTTTGTAGAACAATTTCTTGAATTCTCTAGGTATATATATATATATATATATATATATATATATATATATATATATATATATATATATATGATACTCTAAATCTGTGTAATTCAAATTTTCTGAGCGTTTAGTGGGTCTGATGGAACAACAAAAACCTCGGAGAAAGCCCAAGCAACCTGAATTACTTTTTACTGATACATTTGTAATGTTTAATCAATCAGTCCGTACAGTTGTACAGTTGTTTTGTGATTGCTGCGGCCAAAAATGCTTGATTTTGCTGTGGCTTTTTTCGAAATTTTGCGATGCAAAGGTTTTTGTTTTTTTTTTCGTGGAAAACTACTCAAATTGGCGAAATCGCAATTACACGAAATTGTTTTGCACGGTCTTTCACAGTGATGTTTGTTGGTAAATGAGACCTTTTAGCTGTGCTCATGTTTGACGCACGTGAATCGACGAGGGCTTTGTCTGAACGTGCGTTGCGATGACGTCGCACGACGCGTCTCGGCCCGAAGCTGCCGGAAATCTGCGGTAATTTGGAAAAATGGCAAGCTCCTCCAAATGTTGTGGAGTTTGCTTGAATTTGCGTTAGATTCCACGATCGCAAAATCGTGAAATCCTGGAGGGACTTGATTAATTAACATACATCACTCTATCATCTCTAATGTCTGCGGATTTCTAGCTTTAAAAACTGTTATATATGGTGCGTGGTGGCTTAGTGGTTAGCATGTTCGCCTCACACCCCCAGGGTTGGGGGTTTGATTCCTGCTGTGGCCCTGTGTGTTGCATGTTCTCCCTATGGAAACCTCCCTGCGGTGTATGAATGGGTGTGTGAGTGTGTATGTGATTGTGCCCTGCGATGGATTGGTACCCTGTCCAGGGTGTATCCTGCCTTGTGCCCCATGCTTCCTGGGATAGGCTCCAGGTTCCCCATGACCCTGAAAAGAATAAGCGGTATGGATGGAAAACTGTTATATAGCCGTATATTTTAACTGCCTTTAGACTTCCATTGTAAGTGAGTTTTGCATTGACAGCTTTTCTCTTCTTATTCTCAATACAAAGAGAATTCTTGTCTGTGGTAATCACACATGCAGTACACTACAGATGCAGTGGATAGAGCTTAGGTTGAAAAGTGCTGGAGTAGTACTTTAATGAAGCCAGATTTGCCCTTTTACACTTTTCTATTCTGAAAACGCACTAGTCCACTAGTATTTTCCCAACTCCCTGAGGACGTTCTCCTTTAAGTGAGACAACTGTGTGACAGTGTTCATGACAGTTGCATCAAAGGTGTCTAGTCTTACCCTTTAGCTATTTCTCTCTCAAACACAGATGTGGGTTCGTCCCAAAGTTGTGTTTATGTTCTGCGGTGTGTGAGATCCAGCTGAGCGTCTGATTAATCTATAATGTAAGGCTGAGATTATTTACACTCGAGCCCCACTCGTCCAGAAATAAACGACTCTCAGCCTCACTCGCTCACCCTGCTGTACCTCTCTTCATCGGTCATACCACTCATGCACACACACACACACACACACATTTAATCCAGGTGCATGAGACTATACAACACATGCAGTTGTGAGACAGAGAGAGACCTAAAGTGAGCAGATGAGATGAGCTCATTAATGACTCACTTCTGGTTCCTATCAGTCTGCTTTCTCAGAGAAAAGGAGGAGGGATCCTATCTGTGTGCCTGTGTGCTTGTGGGAGTCAATCACTCGAGACTTCATATCTACACACACACACAATGCCAGATCGGACTATTAAACAAAGTGATTACACTCCCATAGTGCAACTCCAAATTCATTTCCTGTTTAAGCTTGATGCGCATCCAACAGCACTTCCCATCTTGCCAAAAACAAAAACAGCACTGTTTTGCTGTCACACAGAAGTCCCCTTTGTGGTAAAAATGGCATTGCTTGGTAAAATTTGGACCTTTTCTGTCTGGTCCAGGCTTGCCTGTCTGGTTTCACTGGGAATATCTTCCTCACTAATAGTGCCTACAATAGCATGGCCAGACGTCCACTTCCTCCCCCCCTAGATTTAATTTTTCTCATAAAATGGTACAGGATTTGTTTTTTTTGCTCAGTACTCACACAATGCAAATAAATAGCTTATATTCCATAACTTCATGGAGCACCGGATTTGAACGTGCATGCAGTATCATTTGGGATTCTGCATCCCTTTATAGAAGATGTCATGTGATCACATGTTTTTCAAACATACGTTTGTATGTGAATAAGACAGCAAGAACAACGGAGCAGATCTGCACTACGACTGAAAATCAAAGAACAATATTGTGTGCATGAGACTAGATTGTGTGGTATATAATGCGGCACCGCTGCAAATTTACGGAAGTTCCTGAGTAGCTTAGGTCAAGCTCACCATATACGTAGTAACATATCTGTGATGCTGGACTTTGTCATTCTTTCCATCACCAAATGACCTATACCATAGCCTCTTAGGTCAGATCTCAAACATTTGCAAGAGACTCTGGTATGTGTAATGAAACACGGCCAGGAACTGCCTATTTTTTCCATAGCCTGTTGATAAACACCAGATTTTCTTGTTTACTCATGACTAACTGCTTCAAGCAAATAACTTTTTTGTGATTTTGTGAAAATCTTCAGTCCAGTGACTATATGGGGTGGCTGTGGCTCAGGTGGTAGAGCGGGTTGCCCACTAATCGTCGGGTTGGAGCTTCGATTCCCGGCCCACGTGACTCCACATGCCGAGGTGTCCTTGGGCAAGACACTGAACCCCGATGGCAAGTTAGCACATGGCAACTCTGCTACCATTGGTGTGTGAGTGTGAGAGAATGGGTGAATGAGAACCAGTGTAAAGCGCTTTGAAGAACTGCTAAGATAAAAAAAAAAAAAATAAAGGCGCTATATAAGTTCAGACCATATTGTGCTCCGAAAAGCTCTTTGTGTGAATTAGATCCTGAATCTTGTTGCCAAAAAAGTGTACAAAAAAATATCAGATGCTCATTGTTCCAGTGAGGCTACCTGTACCTTGATGAAGCATCCAAGCTGAACATGGTTTACCTTCTTTCCAGGGTACCAAGAGTACCAAACAGGGTCTCCCGAGTGGAGCAACAGAAAAGCGTTCGCCCTAACAACTGGAAATTGCAAGTTTGAATCCCAACAATGCCACAGCCATCTGTGGGTGGGACTCAAGGGTGCAAAATTGGCACTGCTTTTAAGTTGGGAGGGATGGCATACTCTCGCTCCCCTGTTTCTCACAGCAATACTGGCCAATCATGGGCATTTGTGAGCTCATGTATGTGGTAGAGGGCAGATAGCGATTTCCTCCCAGTGTGTTAGGCTGCCCTGTGATACAAAACCGTCCGAGTAGAACCTTTTTCTTAGGAAGATAAGAACCCTTTTTTTCTCCTTAATATTTAAAATAAGATTTTTGTTCCCTTTTGTTCTTTTTTCCTACAACATCCACCTGGCCACAAATGATCGCCTCTTGCCTCCAGGGTTTGGGGTTTGAATCCGGCCTCCACCCGGTGTGCGTGGAGTTTGCATGTTCTCCCCATGCTTCAGGGGTTTCCGCCGGGTACTCCGGTTTCCTCCTCCAGTCCAAAGACATGCATTGTAGGCTGATTAGCATTTCCAAATCGTCCATAGTGTGTGTATGTGTGTGTGATGGATTGGCACACCATCCGGGGTGTCCCCCGCCTTGTTCTCTGGGATAGGCTCCAGGCTCCCCTGCATCCTGTGTAGGATAACCGGTATAGAAAATGGATGGATTAACATGTAATGTCATTGTTAAATAACAAATAAAGATAATAAAGTAAAAGATGTGAAGGTTTGGAGCTAGTAATTGGAAGGTTATGAGTTTAAATCGCTTGGCTGCATTTTTAGGTTTTCGTCCTCACTGCTTGAATTGTATCTTCTCTGAAATCTTATACATTTCGGATAACAAAAATGTCTCCGAAAATGAATCAATGTAAAGCATTGGGTAAATCAAATCATGATGACCCTACATCATGGATGATACCTACACTCAGCGGTGTAACACACTCACTATCCTCAGGCGGAACTGTACTGAGGCTTGCAGCAGTAGCCAGGCTCCTGTCAGACAGCATATTCGACAAATAACGAAAAAGAAAACAGCTGGCTGTGTGCTCGGGTGTCTTAACCCCACATCTGCGACACACACACACACACACACACACACACACACACACACACACACAAAACCTAACATCACACTCTCATCAGTCTGTTTGACAAGGATGACACCAGTGTTTAAATCAGCAAAACTGGAATTAAGATCATTTCTTAGGAGGGGGAAGAAAAGGACATGGTGTGAAGTTTTTCACTCCTTAGTTATTTCATACTCACTTACAAACGTACACACACACACACACATCTCCTAGCTCTTATCTTCAGCAAAGCGTCCAGTGAGAGAAGTGGGCGTTTGGCTCTGATCTCCACCCAGGAAGCTTAGATACCGGCTGGTCTCAGAGGACCATCTCTGCACCGCACGAACTTTGAGGTCTGGAGCCGATAAGCAGGAGGATAAACGAGGCTGGAGCCTGGAACTGTGCATCCAGTTGGATAACCAGTTCTGCAAAGGAACAGAGCAGGAGGAGAGGAATCCAGATAGCATGCATTCAGGGGACGCGATGACTGTCCGCAATCTCCAACTCCTGTAGTATGATATTACGCATGCCTGCCTCCCTGATGTATACATGAAGCCTTGTTGTTCACGCTCCCAAGTATGTTCAGCAGTCAAGACACGCATCAAAATCGCACATGCACACACGTACATACACACATTGGGCTTTATTTATCAAGCTGAATACTAACCAATTTATTCGTTAAAATTCGTTAATAAATTCGTCTGAGGAGCTTTTACACAAGAAATGATGGTGTTTATGAAAATCCAGTTAGTTCAGAAAAACATTCCTATGTATGTGTATACATTCGAACGTATCATGTATATGAATAACTGCAATCTTATAACAGGAAAAAAAGCACGGACTCCTCCATGTTCATCATTTGCTAGCAAAAAGCTAGCCAGCTAACTGCGATGAGTGATGTATATTTCAAACCTCAAAACAGCTAACTGGATGGTCCGTGTAATAGACTTTACAAACCAATATGTCTGTATGTTGATTGATCTACAGCAAATATTTGTATGTAGAGATGAATTCGTTTCAAATCAAAGAAGAGCTACTTTGTTTACGATGTTGTGAGCAGCCATTTTGATTTGACGTCACTTGCTAAACTTGTGGTCGAGGAGACCGTCCTGAGTAGGAATTCCAAGCTGAGAGGGGCGTTTTTTCCTAGTCGGAGTTATGTGTTGTAGTCGAACGCGGCGTTAGTGTGTGTCTGTGGTAGCCGATGCACTGCAGTGGCTGAGCTGCATTATTGGAAGATTTAGCACACGTCGAACTTAAGAGGTGCTCTTTTACCATAAAGTAAAGTTTTTAGTAAAACTTGGCCTCACAGCAGCTACGTTTCCATCCAACTTTTAACATTTTAAATAGACTACAGATGCAGTCGCTAGATGAAATGAGCAGACATGTTTTTAGCGAGCTAATCGACTTAGCAATCGTGTTAATTCCTAAATGTGCATGATAAATGTACTGTAGGTGGGCCTTTGATTAAAATTTTGCTTATGGCTGGTTTCCATCCTCCAGACTTCATAGCTGACCCATTATATAATAAGGAGGTTGTTAGGATAAGAATGAAATGCCATTTCTATATGCAAAACACTTTCACACATTAACCTTTGGGGGAGTACAACCTGCATTAGGATGTGTCTCCAGGAAGGAACACAGCGGATAAAGAATGCTCCCTAGAGAGAGAGAGAGAGAGAGAGAGAGAGAGAGAGTGTGTGTGTGTGTGTGTGTTTCAGGGGGTGAGAAGGGATACTTCAATGAGGTGTTGAGCTATGCACTTGTGTATCAATCACTGCCATGCCTCATTACATACTGACATGGACACTCAAAAAAATATTCTCTCTTAGATACACACACACACACACACACACACTCTCTCTCTCTCTCTCTCTCTCTCTCTCTCTCTCTCTCTCTTACACACACATCTTTCTGAAAACTGTTGATGATCTTTCTTTGGTTTGTGAATTCTGCAGCATAAGTTCTGAGGTGAAAACACTGTCAATGAGGAGACACTGATTTCTTCTGTCTTTTTGGGTGTTAGACGTACAGAGACACCCCTGGATGTCCATTACTTGGCCCACAGTCACGGATCCATTTTAATTCTGCCTTTATTTGCCCTCTAGAGTGTGTCCCAAAAATCTCCATACATAGTTGACTAAGTTTTCCAGCTCCACGTCGGTTGTGCCTTCGTCAGTGGATGTTAGTCACTTCTCGGTCGGTCCCAAAAACTTCCAGTCCGTTTGTGTTTGGCAACAGTGTTGTGTGTGAGGTGCTTGCCTCATTTCCTGTTAAAGTCCATTGCAACCTTATATCCCAGATCCAGAATGAGATGAGAATGATTTCTTCTTTTGTCAAAGGCATTCTTAAAGGCTGTCTGAAATATATATATATATATATATATATATATATATATATATATATATATATGTATGTATATAAACTAAAAGTATAAAAAAATTTTGGAAGACATTTTGCTAAAAAAGTGTTAATTTCCCCCAAATGTATGGAGACTTTTGAGACACGCTTTAGACATACTGTACATCTGTATCAAGTCTCTTGCCTTGAATATGACTGTCCATGTCCCTATCCTGGCTTCTCATCCAGGGCGTATTTCTGCCTCTTGTCCAGTGCTCCTGGAATAGGCTCCGGATCCACGACGACCATTTACTGAAGAATGGATCGCTCCATAAAGTTTATTCAAATAATTTCTATTCATATAAAATAAAGTTTATTCAAAAAAAAAAAAAAATTCTCGTGCGAATGCAACACTGCTGCACCTGGAAATAATATTCCTGCATTCATGACTGTATTTTTAACAGCATCACGACAGTCCGGTTTCTCATCACAGTAAAGTCACTAGACCTTGTGTTCGCCGCTGAAACAGGCAGGCCGGAGATTTCCTAAACAACTTCAGCATTCTCTAAACTCTATGTGTATAGTGTGAGTGTAGTGTGTATGTATTTGTGTAATCTGGACCAGAGTGTCTATAGTAGGAGAAAAACACAGAAGCTGTTTGTTTGCATTGTGGATCCTTTTACTCTTCTTGCTTTCTCTCTTCCGCCAAAGAGGCAGGTTTTTATATATATATATATATATATATATATTTTTTCCTCCTTCTTCTCTTTGCTTTCTGTTTTTTCTTTATTTCCCATCTGGTGTCTTTCTCTCGGTGTATACGACGTTAACTTCACAGACATTTATATGACTGAAGTAAATATGAATGAAGTTTGGGTTGAAAATGAAGTAGAAGGTAGGAGTGTGTGTGTATGTGTGTGTGCGCGTGTGTGTGCACGTGTGCGACAATCCATCACCTTAATGGTAGTATGGTGGTCCTTATCTCTCTTCCTCCTAATTAAAGATAATAAACCCACACACTCTCTTCTCTTTGCCTCTACGCTTACAGTCTCTCATTCGTCACACACACACACACACACACACACACACACACATGTAACAGTGGGCTTAATGCACATTAATGCTCACCCATCCCACTCCAGCCACCACCAGTACACACACACACACACACACACACACACACACACACACACACACTCTTCCTACAGAAATAACATATTACAAGATCACATTAATATAAACCTCTTGCCTTTCACCCAGCACTACTGTCAGAGCTGCTCTTATGGGAACTTAATGAACAACTTCTGACCAATCAGAATCAAGAATTCAACATTGGAAGCTGTTGGGAGCTAGGGCTCCTTCTCACACTCGAACGTGCTGCCCCGTGTCGTATCCAGTCGCCCCGTTCATCTCTGAAGATGAACAGTCCCTTTAAAAAAGTCATCAAGCTCTGGGAACTTTTAGGGAGCTCTTTAAAAACAACTCTATTTTCAGCTGCATGAGACAAACCTCCCTGAAGAGGACCTGTCTGCCGGTGAAGGACGCACGACCTAAACAGTGGATAGGTTTCCTAGAAAGACAGCAGTAGAGTCATATGAACTGACGGAGGGGAGGAACACTTACTGATAACGTAACGTCTTTAAAATAAGTGGACAAAATGGAGGACGAGCTTGGCTACAGCTATGAAAAGATTTTACAGTTAAAATGGCCATCGGCATCAGAGCTTCCATTCACACACAGCAAGAAGGAGCACATCCACTTATTCTGTGTATCTGAACTGTGCAGGAGGGGGAAGAGTGTGTTCCCAGGTCACCCTGAATGTACAAACCTGCTGCCCGAATTATAGCCTAAATGCATATGAATCATTTTCATAAATGAAGTAAATCATTAGAAAGGCCATGATGTCCTGATGGAATTAGCTTGGATGCTATATAACCACATTTTGTTTATTTGCTAAATCATTTAAGAGCTAAATGCAGCCATTTAAGATGGTTTAACACGTTTCATATAGGATTTAAGACGGTTTAACACGTTTCATATAGGATTTAAGACGGTTTAACACGTTTCATATAGGATTTAAGACGGTTTAACACGTTTCATATAGGATTTAAGACGGTTTAACACATTTCATATAGGATTTAAGACGGTTTAACACGTTTCATATAGGATTTAAGACGGTTTAACACGTTTCATATAGGATTTAAGACAGTTTAACACGTTTCATATAGGATTTAAGGCGGTTTAACACGTTTCATATAGGATTTAAGGCGGTTTAACACGTTTCATGTCAGATTTAAGACGGTTTAACACGTTTCATATAGGATTTAAGACGGTTTAACACGTTTCATATAGGATTTAAGACGGTTTAACACGTTTCATATAGGATTTAAGACGGTTTAACACGTTTCATGTCAGATTTAAGACGGTTTAACACGTTTCATATAGGATTTAAGACGGTTTAACACGTTTCATATAGGATTTAAGACGGTTTAACACGTTTCATGTCAGATTTAAGACGGTTTAACACGTTTCATATAGGATTTAAGACGGTTTAACACGTTTCATATAGGATTTAAGACGGTTTAACACGTTTCATATAGGATTTAAGGCGGTTTAACACGTTTCATGTCAGATTTAAGACGGTTTAACACGTTTCATATAGGATTTAAGACGGTTTAACACGTTTCATATAGGATTTAAGACGGTTTAACACGTTTCATGTCAGATTTAAGACGGTTTAACACGTTTCATATAGGATTTAAGACGGTTTAACACGTTTCATATAGGATTTAAGACGGTTTAACACGTTTCATATAGGATTTAAGACGGTTTAACACATTTCATATAGGATTTAAGACGGTTTAACACGTTTCATATAGGATTTAAGACGGTTTAACACGTTTCATATAGGATTTAAGACGGTTTAACACATTTCATATAGGATTTAAGACGGTTTAACACGTTTCATATAGGATTTAAGACGGTTTAACACATTTCATATAGGATTTAAGACGGTTTTAACACATTTCATGTCAGATTTAAGACGGTTTAACACATTTTTGAATGGTTAAATGCATGGTTTTTAGATTCAAAGCTGAAAATTTATTTTTTAAAAATAAAGTTTTTTTCAGCATTAAAATGGCTAAATGGACAAATCGCATTCGGTCAACACCAGAAGTGGTTAAACTGAACCATGTTTGCCTTGCACCTCCAGGGTTGGAGGTTTGAATCCCGCCTCCACTGTGTGCATGGAGTTTGTATGCTCTCCCCGCGCTTCGGGGGTTTCCTCCGGGTACTCTGGTCTCCTGGTCTCTGAACATGCTGTAGGCTGATT